>NC_088890.1:13992500-14135000 GCF_037157495.1 Lathamus discolor | reverse complement strand
AAACCTAATGATAATTCTTTAAAAAGAGTCGAACCTTTTTATGAGACCTGTTGCCAATATTAGTGCCACCGAATGATCTCATCTTTCATTCTGGCTAAATTCCAACACACAATTTCATTAACCCAGGTACTGCAGGTGATAAAACTCATTTTTCCCTAAAGAGACAGCTAAAAAGTACCAGTTATACATTTATGAAGTACCAGCAATCAAAATTATGGATTTTCTAAAAGGTTTTTAACTACTTTTATTGAAAGGAAAATCGCTGTCTCAGACTTTTGTGACACTATTGCTCATAATAAATTTTACCATTTAGACATCGCAGTAATATGGTAGACAGTGTCAATAAAAGTATGAAACAAAGATGATCCTTGTCTCTTAAGTAATGCTTTCTGATTACACACCGGAAATTATAATGTGAAGCATAAACTAAGAGCACCTTAAGATATAAAATGCAATAATGCAAGACAATGTGCCTCGCAACGCGTGTGCCACACACAAGTATGTCAGCGGGCAGGCATCAAGGTGTTTTATGGCAGAAGCCGAATGCTCATCCCAAGGGGAAAAACAGTTGTATGTGCGCCTAGAACTAAAAACGAGTTGAGTGAGTCGGAGCTGTCTGACAAGCTAAGGGGAGGAATGAAGGTTTTTTGAAGGGATGCTACTTTTGGGTTCCTTGCTGCGAAGTTTCCCTACGAGCATCCCCGGGAGCACTAGAGGGCACTGTGGGATTTGGGCCACCCTAGCCTCCTCTTCCTCCTCCCGCTGCCGCCTCAGGGGTCCTGAATCCCCCTGCCAGGCCGGGAAGGTTTTGAGGGAGGTGTTAAGAGAACTGGTAACACCGACATCTGAACGGCAACTCCACAGATTCCTGGGAAATCAAATGCTCGATGGCATCCCTGCAAGTGGGACGGGCCAGGCAGCAGCCCCCTCAGCAAGGCTTGGGAGCAGGGAGGTGAACTGAGCCTGAGAGCAGCTTAAAACCCTAAAAAGCCACCTACAGACTAGCCTTTCCTCTGCCCTCGCTACCCTATTTGATTATAAGGTCTCTGTTGTGCTAACTGCAGATGATTTCACCGCGGAACATTCTGACATGCAAATGATAGCAATTAATGCCTTTGAAACAATTTATGATTTCCGGCCTACTTCAACATGTATTAGCATATACCTGGTTTCTTTAATATACACTTTGTTTTTCCAAAACCACAAACATAGTTGCTGGAATTTCATGTGGAAGTGCTTAAGGGGTTGAAAGTTAACACCTTTGTGAGCCGAGCAGTCTCACAGTTGCTGCTGAACAAAAGCCTCTTTGTAGGAGCTTTCTTGAAATGTTTTCTTAACATGTTCCAAGTAGTTTTAGGCAGGCAACTAAAGTAAACAAGATGTTACCATGATAAAAACACTTGTGAAAACATTACAGAGTGCACTTAGTAGTTTCTTTCACATAAACTCCCCTTCGTTTCATCAAAGTTAAATGCACATGAAGCAGATTACTAGCATCACTGCGATACAGGACCACAAGATCTCTCCAAAGGTCTGTGTCCCTCTTTTAAAGAACAGATTTGATTTGAAAATGGTATGGCCGTGATTAAGCATGTCTAAAATATAATCAAATTTTAAAAAGGAGAAAAAAAAACCCAGGGGAAAAAAAGAAAGGAGGGGGGGAGGGAATATAAAACCCCACTCAGTCTTTTCCTTCATTTTTCACCCTGGATACCTTGCTGAATAACCCCCCTCCCTCCAGCAGGGATTTCCTGCACAACTTGCCGTATAAGGGGTATATATTTCTATCTGCAACAGTCTTTAAACACATGCAAATGAAATCAGGGATACAGTCAATTTCGAAGGAAAGTCACTCTGTGCTACTAATTGCTCCTTTCGCTGCCGCCTGCGAGTCGGGCCCTGGTTAACACGCGAGACACGTGTGGACCCTCCAGCCCTCACCTGGCTTCCCGCAGCTTGGCAGAAGGCCATCAGGTCACCGCAGTGAGACTGGACTTGTTTTGTTTTTAGGCTCGGGGAGAATTCTGGAGCACGCTGGGCGCTACTGTTTCATTAGGCATAGCAGCAGCCCCTGCTGCTATCAGTTACCTCTAACTGATACCGCATCACGTGATAACCAATGGCTGATGGATTAAAGGGAGAATACAAAAAAACACCCTACAATGCTAAAACTGCAACTTATTTCAAAAAGAAATAGGGAAATAAATGCATACAATAGCCCGTGTATCTGCTGGTTCTGATAAGCATCCTCCTGTTGGCTGTGAGTGAAAGACAACTAGGATCGTTATTTGTACAGTATTTATCTTTGAAATCAAGGGCCCTGTGGTGTACCTCACCTTGGGAACAAACACTACAGAACGATCACAGAAGAGTGTCAAATCTCTGGTTTTGATTTACCAACAGTTATGATATTTCTTCCTCAGGAGGAAAAGAAATGAACCATGTTTTAGACCTGCAAGTCCTTTTTTCTCCCTTAACTGTAGAATCATTTTACTGGCAATACAGGGCTTTCATTCCACATGTAACTTCTCTTTGCTTTTTCTAACAGGCCTTTTTACTGAGGTAAGTGAAATTAAGCAATGCTCAATTGATACACAGGCTGTATTTCACTTGGTAAACAAGAGCTTTTCTCTTGAGGGGACTGTCGGAAGAGCTTCACGGATTATACAAGTATGAGAAAGAAACTTCAAGCATCTACCTGTTATCTTTTCATTGAGTAACGAATTCTGATAAATGGCAATATAATTTAAGGATGGAAGCTCCACAGGAGGCTTGGAAGGCTACAGTATCATTTTATGAAGCAACAGTGTCAATACACTGCTCCGGGACATTCATTTCTGCATTCGTTCTGGGTTAAATATTGCTCTGAACAATAAGACTTTGTCTGGACACTGCAGAATTTGAATAATGAGAAAATTTACACAAGCTGATGGGTTTAAGAAAGTCACACAAAATATTTCTATTGAAAGGTTTCAATGAGGGGAAAAAAAAGATTGATGATAAGTGTGTGATAAAAGAACCACCATTGTTGGAGCTGGGAGTAGATGGAGCCACTTCAGGTCCAGCCTGGGCTGGTAAACGGTTTTCAAGTTATTCCTACCTAATGATTGCCCCTAGTATTCCATCCAGGTGAACTGGGTCTACTTTCCGAAACATCTCCAAAATGCCATATAAAAAATTCAACCCTGTCTCTGCCCACGCTGTGTGACTTAAGGGATGTATTTTCTATGTGTGGTCACATTAAGCAGGAAATCTTCCTGAAACCAACAGATCTAATCTGGAACAGGGACTAGCACAGGAAGCAAAGGTGGCATAAAGTGATGTAACGTGACTGCACAGGTTATTCTGATATCTAAGGCTACCGCAGCACCTCTCCCCTGCCCTAAGTGCAGTAAGATTTAGAATTGTTTTACAGGTCTAAATGCTATAGTATGTCATAGGCATATGAATATGCTGGCAAGTATGGCGAGATTAGCATTTAGTTCACTTACGTGAACAACAGGATGAATTACAAGAAATAAGGCCACCCTTTATGGAAATCTATGACTAGCACCTTCTTATTTTGTAATCCTCTTGTAATGAGAACTTCCTCATTACTGCACTTGTAACATATGTTTATACTAGGACCAGCGTTGCTTCTACTGAATTAAGAAGGGTTTTGCCAGTGGAAGCAGAACTGGCCCATTCTGTTCTGAGAACAAAAACCCATCTGTGTCATCTAACATATCCAACAAACATCCCGGGCTTGCTGTTGCCCTTCTCTCCCTCCTGTAAAAATCCAGGGAGCTGCCCCAGAAAGAGCACATACAGCTCAACATTTTGGGACTAATTCTACATATCTATCCTGAAGAATCCCATGTATTTACATGGACTAACTTCGTAAGATCACGACTGCAAATAGGAGTAGAACCTGTCCCTTTGTGCATTTAAATCATAAGCATTGCTTGGGCATTTGGTCTCCTGTGATCTTACAGCCCTGGTACTTGAGAAAAGATCAGTGCCCAACCTTCCAGAACCTGGGTGCATCTAAAGCATACGCGTACACGGTCACCTGCCCTGACAGAACACTCTTCTGTGATGGGAACACCTTTTGCTCCAGCTTGGAGGTGAGGGTGATAGTTTCGCTGTGGAGCAGCCATGTGTAAGTTATTAGAGCTCTGTCGGTCCTTCCCTGCATCAGGATGCACGCATTACCACATACTAGTCCATAATGCACTGTTTATGCAACGCGTAAAACTGTGTTCTTTGGCAGCAAGGAAAAGGTCTGCAGCAAACTGCAGGGGCCCAATTAATATAATTATAGTTTATTTTTAGTAGTGTAGACTTTGTTCATTAGTTACTTATTTGACATAAATTAAATTTCACGTGATGTTCTGCAATTCTCTGTTCAATTACGGACTTAATTTAAGACTAAATTTCTAAATTAAAGTGAAATCAAGGTTAAATCAAGGTTGCATTGTTTACACTATCAATACTGCATCTTCCGAATTATTTAAATACATCTAAAAAAAAAAAAAAAAAAAAAAAAGCTGTAGAACTGCAACTATTTTACAGCAATACACTGAGCAAGACTGTACTTTCCCCATGGGGCTAATTTACTATCCCCTGTTAAAACGTTCTTGAGCCTGTTCCAAAAGCCATTGAAGTGAAAAGGAGTTCTCTGTTGACTTCAATGGGCTTTGCATCAGGCCCACGGTGAGTGACAGCACACAAAATTTCAGGGCATGCTTTCTGTACAATGCAAGTGCCAAAAAACCAGTCCTTACTTTAGAAACGACTGGAAGTCTTCACATACTGCTTCACAGCCTGGCCATTTGCATACACCGTGTCCATACAGCGGATGGTTGTGTGAATGCTCCTCATGGGATAAACTGGAGGAGAGAAAGAGAAAAGAGGAAAAGTGGTGTTAACTGAAGGTACTGTGCCAATTCATCTTCACAAAAACTCTTTAAGAGCAGCAAACAACAGATCCTGAAGCATCCCTAACATCTCGCAGTACCCACCTGACTCTGCCCATGGTTTTTCAAAACAGAATTGAATACCATTTGCAATGAGAAACATGTGTCATTCTTACTTAGCCATCCTCCTACATTTCATTCATTAATTAAAAGCTTTGTAAAGAATTTAAATTACATGGATGGGGGAGAAATCACTTGACAGACCTGCTTAATACCCTGCTTGATATTTTGCTAAGAAATTTATGAACATTGCATATTTACAACTCAACTTCATCTCCACACAGCAGTGTATTCTTGTAACACAATACAACCCGACCCGAGGCTTTCCTCATCACTACAGAAAGAGGAAAAGCATTAAGTTTGCAGCCTTGCCTTTCCCACCATGTTATTTATTTACTGTGTTGTTTTGTTTTGTTCATTTTGGGTGGCTTTTTTCACCCCCGCTTACAGACTGGTTTTTTACACAAGTACAGACCTCTTACATCCTAGAAAAGAAGGTTCAAGATGTATTCTCAAATGCAAAATTCATCATAAAAAAAGGAACCTTGTAATCAAAGGATTCCTGAGCACGAGGGGTTAGTGGGGGCTATTAACCTTCAAAGGTTGGGCAGGAACGTCACAGAGCTTTCTAACTACTGAAACCTGGGTTAAAGAAGAAAAAAATGGTATGAGCACTAAGGGGTTAATCCTTCAGCGGGATTCCAATCAATACGTAATGATTTGGCTGCACTGATCCAAGTCATGAGACGCTTTGATCCGGGCCATGTGGTGCTCAGGGAAATGTATCTGTTGCACTAACTGATGAACCATATTCTAAAATATCTTCTTTATTCAACTTCTGCATGGAAACTTCTGAAGTAAAGGAATTGTTTTTGCAACAATTTCCATAACCTTAGATGACTTTCAAAATAAAATGTCAAAATAATATTGAAATCTCTATTTTATGCTCACACACAGATCTATTTTTCATAGCAATCTTTTTGCTACAGTATGCCTGTGCTGTATTACGGACTTCAAACATACACAAAGGATATGAACACATACCAGCATCTAGGTGTGGCTTTTATGACTTATTTTATCCTGGATCATAGGTAACATTATGGATAAATGCTTACTTTTTGCCATTTTACTTTCATACACATGTGGAAATGCTGTTTATTCTTGTTCTGTAATATTATCTGCCGTGTACTGTAACAAGACTGTGTTCTTTTATTATTTCTGATGCACTGGATAGCAAGATCACCACAGAACACTCCCCTGAGATGTTATCCCAAATGCAAAGAAGTTGCAAGAGAAATTCTTGCCCAGACTATGCCACTTTTGACTTCAGGCCCACTGAGAATCTGAAGATAACTGAAGGTGGGGGTTTTAATTATTTTAAAGTTGTATGGGGTTTTTTAATACAAAAAATGTAAAGATCTCATTGGAAAAGTTATTGTGAGTTGTATATGAACTTAATTATTTCATTGACATCTAAATTTTGGCTGTATACATATAGTTCTACAAGCATAAACGTATCTTTATCTATATCTGTGTATCTATATCTATTTATCTAGATCTATATCTATCTACATATATGGGTGCAAGGTTAATTCCCTAAAGGAAGAACTGTAGGTGAAGAGACTTACAAAGGCCTTTTTTCTACAGGAATACTACCCTGGTTTAACTTAATTTTGTTTAAAATGTGCAAGTGGGGAGAAACTCTATCGGTTAATTTTTGAAAACAACAAAGGGACCGATGCCTTCCTTGCAAGGGAATTGGAAAAATGCTGCACCACACATTCCCTCAGCTGAGACTGAGAGAGGATGGCTGAAGAACACCATCCACCCAAGCCACACAAACGTATGGTCAAACACCCTCCACACACATCAGGAAAGAATAATTCGGAAGATAATGGGGTTTATCATCTGCTTCCACACCTGAATGAAGCAAGGAGTGAGAAAGTGGGCTTTCATGTTAACACTCTATTAAAATCTATGAAGACTGTACATGAGAGTTATGATTTCAGTGTGCTCGGCAGAGCCCCAACAAAACATTCACTATATTAATTCACACAGCCTGCGTTACCCATGCACCAGGATGACTGCAGAAACGCCAGGTGATGCCAAGTAAGGAGTCAGGCCCCTGTGGGGTTTAAGCACTGTAAATCTCATTATAATATCAACAGGAGTCACATGGCTTAAACCCCCAGCAGGGCTTTTTAAAGTTTCTCTGTCAGAGCCTAAAGGCCATGGCCAAGTCAACGGAAAGAGCCCTACCGAGATTCGTATTTATTTTTTAAATCCAAGTGCAAATCTCTGTTCTTTCCAGGAAACTTGCACAAGACAAGACAAATGATGTAGGACATGATACCGTGGTACTGTGTCCAAAGAAAACGACAGAACAACCAGGAGAGTATCAAACTGTAAACTATGCTCAGGATGTCAGACTAGTGCTGTCAATAACCAGAAAGACTGGTGTTGACTGTAAATGGCAACTTAAAAGGTCATTTTGCTAACACAACGCTAAGCATAACGTACTTAACACCTACATACAGCTTCAACTGCCATTTGACAAAGCAAAGCAACTTCTTCAACTTACCAAAAATAGACACTTTAAAAGCAAAAAAACCCTTCAGAAAGACAAATGCAGGCACCCTCCATTGGCAGTGTGTGTTTCTGAAGGCAGCTACTCCCATCCCACCCGGGGTAGGGGTGGGGGGGTGTTCAGCGGTACCTTTCGGTGACCTTTAAGTGTCAGTATCAGATGACTGCTATTTTATCCATCTCACTTTTGAAGGTATTATAGATTGCCACTTGTTCCCTGATAGAGCCTCAAGAAGCACCTCAAAACAAAACAAAGAGCGGGTTTATACAGAAGCGGATGTAACGCACAAAGGATACAGCCATTGGAAATGAATGGAGAACTCTGTTTCACTGATCTAAATACTCACTTTGAGCAAACAGAGGTGGAAAACGAAGATTTTAATCCAATACATAAACAAACAGCTTTGTGGGCACAATGCGAACCTATAAGCTTAAATCCATTCAATGATATTTTGTCTGCATGTGAGCACAGTTTATCTGGATGCATCCTTGGTCTCGCTGTCGGAGACAGACTTTTAGAAGATCTGAGCTTTGGCAAGCAGAAGCAAGTTTTAGGTCTGTTTGATTTCTAATGACACATTAGAGTAGGTGTTTGTTTCTGTCACCCTCTCTCCTTCCCAGGAACGCATATTCGTGGTTGGATACTGGTGATGCAACACTAGCTAGTGGAAGTGATTTTATAACAAGACATAATTTTCAGAGAACTGAAGGCATAAACGATGGAAAAATCAAGATTATGTGGGGGTTTTCTCCTTATATTTGCATACAGAATGCTTAACACAATACAATTATGTCCAAATAATGCAACAGCACAGCACTATTACATCGAAGTACAGCAAATAACCCTCTGGCAAGTAAAACCTCTTGCGTAAGTCAACTTATTCATGACATACGACAGAGTAACGAAATCCATGTGGGAAGCTGAAAACTGCGTAAGTGTCCACTTATTTTCTGTTGCCTCTAGCCCGATTTCCAGTAAGGAGAGGAGGGGAGAAAGGCCAGAGGGCCAGGCACTTCCACAGCTCCTCTGTGCTTGCTGGATAAGAGGAGAGGAGTTTATACCTCCGCTTTCTTCAACCTATATTGTTACTTCAGAGCCCCAAGGATCTCCAGAGGGTCTGGTAGCAGATTCATCGCCTACTCCGGCAGGGATGGCTGTAGAAGCTGCTCCTTGCACAGGTCCGCTCTTTAGACTACTTCAGCCATTTAACTTTAATCCATCTGCTGTGCTACAGCATCACTCTTTGGGATACAAAAGCTCGAAGATGGAGAAGCCACAGAGAGCTAAGCGCACATGGAGAGTAAAAATGACAGCAGACCCCAAGAATGATGCGAACACACTAGGTGTTGGGGTAAGTAGTGACCGAAGCACTAGATGGAAAGCTACCCGAGCTGTATGGTTTAATTCAACCCATACTCAGTAACTGTGTGAAACTGGGTACCATCCTTATACACACTGGCCAAAAAGTCACGGGTGGATATAAAAACAAGCTGAGCAGAAGCCTCAGGAATAGTGCTTCTGCCACACAGTGGACCTTATTTTAAATATTCATGATGCTGACATACTTCATATTCTACTCTCTCCCTTCCACATCTGCTCAGGCCAACGATCTCTGCCAAAATGCTGGCCGAAGTCAGTGATGTAGAGAAGCATCCCTGATTTTCTATTACATTTATGAAACATCTGCTCACGTTCTAACAGTGCAGAGAACATGCCTGAGCCACCTGCACACTGAAAAATCAATAGCACATCTCCTGCTTTCCTCTTGGAAGGGGTTTGAGCAGAGCACCCACAGAAACTGCAGAAATGCCTTTTTTTCTTTAATTTTATTTTATTTCTCAGGAGCAATGGGAAGTGACCTCATCATTGCCAGCTGCCATGAAACCAATGTTCAGCGCATGGAGCACAGGCAGGAGCGCACGACTCAGTCTCACATCACATTCCCCCTTGGCCTAAGTGGATGGCACAGACACTGAGGCAAAATGCTATGATTTTGGTCTTCGACAGGAGGAGAAGAAACACAACTGGGAGCCAACATGGGTCTCCTGTATTTGTGACTGCCCAGGGAACTTTCAAGCTCACCAAAAAATACCAACGGAATAAAGCTGGTGAAAATGTCACAAGTCTCCTAGACAGGAACACTCGCTGCATTTGACTTAAAAGTTTAAATGGAACCAGTAATGAATAAATCCTTGCACTAACGGTACTTGAATGCAAGTTCCTGCCTTCATGGCAAAATCAATTGAATAAAGATATGTTTTGCAGCAAAGGTGCAAATCCCCCTGAATTCTTACTAAGGTGGCTCAGCACCTTCTTCCTCTCTAAACTGTCAATTTAATATAAAACCCAGTCATTAAAAAATATATAAATAAGTATTAAGCCATATACTGAAATGAACTACTTCTACATATTCATACTTCCATCCAAGCCTCAGTATCTGCCCAGAAAGGGGGCATTTGATTTGAATGGAGAACCGTCTGAGCAAGTACCTCTCCACTGCTGGATAAAGCATAGCAGAGGGTTGTGGGCCTTCAGGAGAGGTGGCATTTGATGTGCACAGTCAGTGACAGCTCTCTCCAGAACTGGTCTGCAAATTTTGGGATGCTTTTTAAAGCTGCATTTCTTCCCTTCCTCGTTACTTTAGTCCACAACCAGACCTAGGCCTAGAAGAAGCTCATGTTTTACATCAAGCCCTATTGGAAGTAGCAGGAGTGGTATATTACATTTTAAATGACTACACCAATTTAAGACAAATCAGGTTAAAACTGCAGCCTACAGGCTGAAAACCTGTCTTCTAATCGGTGTGCACTAACTTGTATACTCGTGTAGTATAAGGAAAGTTAAAAAAAGCAGAGCTGTAGCATTGATGTCGTAACACCAGGCCAGTAATGTACCCCAAATCACTGCCCCCATCCTCACACCTCTGTGGCACTGTCCTCTAAACATCTGTTGTAAAGAGAGCACTGGAGCATCTGCAGCAAAGCTAGGACATTCCCTTTCTCTTTTACTCAGCGTGAAGAGTATAACCAGACTAAATAATTATACACATCATTTTCTGGTTTTGATCTATGCACTGAGGGTCTGGATTATTAATCAACATTACGACCCTCCAGCACAAAGTACTACATACTTCTTCCAGTGGCACCCCCTCTTCCAACCCTGCAGCAGAACTGCCCCGGGGTCCAGCCAGCCACTGCCCTACATCCTTTCCTTGGAGGAACTGAACCGATTTCTAGATCATTGAAAAGAAAAGCCCACTGCAAAAAATACCAGTATTGAATTCATCACTTATCTAGGGTGGAAGTTCCATTCCTGCACTTGAATTAACGAGTTTCTCTCTACTATTTAAAATTCTTATTTTTTTATTTCAACCTTGTGCCTGGGTACTGTAGTGAAAAGTACATCAAATATACCCAGACGCACATGATTCGAAACGCTGGATTTTAAATTCCAGCACTGCTAACTAATGAGAACAATTTTTTCCCTCTTCTGCTTTGTAGCATCACTTCATGTACTTACATACCATAATCACATCCTCCTAGAGCCTCTATTTTTCCAGGGTGTAGATCTTTAATTCCCTTTAATCTGTCTTCATAGCCTATTCCCTCCAACGCCTTTATCATCCTAGCTGCTCTCCTCTATATTTGCTCCAGCTTCTCTTTATCCTTTCTGCAAGAGAGTGGCCAATTGTACATCACACTCTCAATGTGGTTTAACTGGTTCTGCATAAAGTGGAACAGGAAAAAAGGACTCAGATGCAACACGCATGTTTATGCCTCCCATGACTGCATTTACCTTTTTAACTAAGACATGGTACAGAATGTCCCACCTTAATTTCTCAACCCTGATTATGCCTCAGCCATTTCCCACACAACTGATGCTGAGCAGCTGACGTGTCGCGTCAAACCAGCAGTTTGGAATTTCTATTTCCAAGCTGGGCTACTTTTTTACTTATCCCTGCTAAATCTCATTTGATTCCTCTCTGAACAGCCTCCTAATTTATTCAGATGAAACTGGATTGATTCAGTATCTTAGATAACTAGGAAAAAAAATGTGATCCGGCCACTTTCTTGGGTCTAGGAGTGGGTTCTGGCTTTTTTTAACTGACTTTCAGCACAGCAATCCCATCCCTCTTACACACCCAATTCGTATGGCAGAGGGAGGTGGCAATGGCCAGGCTTTGGCCCCAGTTCAGCAACGCTTTTAAGAACACATGCAAGTTTAAAAACACGGGATTATGTCCTTGGACTTCTTCGAGACCGAGGTGTAAAATTACAAACATACATACATACTTTGTAAAAAGATCCGTTTGCCAGCCTAATTTTACTGTAATTTATATTCTGTTGTTACATTTAAATTTATAGTAAAAGAAAACACTGAGAAACAAGAGCTATTCTCCTTTAGCAAAACCATACTCTGTTACATTTAGAGTTGAGGCAAGTCTTCCACCCTTACATTAACCAGCAATATGTCAACAAATATGATTAACAGGGATTATTCACATCAGTATTTTTCTCCCCTGCCCCACAAGCACACCAAAACCTGTGCAGAAGGTGACAGTCACATCACATACAGCCTGGGGGCCACTGCGTGAGCCCTCGCCCACTACATGTCCATGCAGCCACCAGGAAAGTCCCCTTTGGGAAAACGTTCATCAACTAATAATTCAGCTACATAGTGACTCCAAGGGAGACACGCAGCTAAAGCATTGCATCCTCTCTGCTGCACGCTTTCCCTGTGAAGAATGCTATTTAAGAAAGCACTAAAATTGAGAGGACACAAGCCTGCTTCCCCAGGGAAGTGTGCTGAATCATACAGGTAGTGTAAATATCATATGCTGCTGCAGGTGCTAGGCAGTCTATTTGTTTGTGTTTACTAAAAGGCATAACAAATAGTCACACTAAAACAGAACAGCATTTGGCATTGGAATGATAGATGCCAGAGCAGCCATAAATCACATTCACTTGTTTGGATTTGAACCACTGAGCAATACTAACACTACAGCCCCCCTTTTTCAGAGAGATTCTTTGCTGTGATTTGTCCCTTTCAGGGGCAGCATGGCAATGCACAGTGCTGAGAGGCTCAGCATCCTTCCCCAGCATGACACAACTGAGAAAAACCATGCAACAGTGTGAGAAAAGGCGGGGAAAAAACACAAAACCCCCAAGAATGAAGTAAGAGGCTTGCGTGACATGCAGAGCCAGCTAACATCGCTTCCAGCTTTGCAACTTCTGAGTTAATTCACAGTATAAACAACGAGGAAAATGTTTCTTCCGAGCAAGACTTCCTGTAAACTGTTCATTAGAGCGGGGCTGGTGCACCTGCTGATTAACCAGGCGCTCCAAGAATAAACAACAACCCAAGCCAGCCAGATTGTTCTGGAATTTGCTCTGAGCTGATTTTTCTTCCACCATGTTATGTTATAAATTGGATTCTACAATAAAACAAACAGCAGAACATAGGTTGCCGAGAGTTAAAAATCTACTTTTTACACTACATTGACCACAGCACCCACAGGCACAGCTACAATGTCTTTCTATGAATGGGACAGATTGCCATATGGATGCAGACACTGAACAAGCTGTACAACTCCTGGCGACAAGTGCCTAGGGGACTGTCCTATATTAGCACCACCTGTGCTGTGGAAATTGTGCTCTGTGTATGAAATGGTATTTAAGGGCCCATCATGATGTTATTTTTGAGTACACACACAAAAAGGAAAATTACAGTTAAAAAGAATTTGCTGGCTAGCGGATCTGTTGCTCAGCTCCCGAGATCGCTTCCCAAAGGAATAGTTATCTTCTTTATTCATGCAGCCCAAAATGACAAGCTGCAACACATATTAGTAGTTTTCCCTGCCTGGGCTTATACCATCGTTTTAATGAGAAGAATACACTATATAACATACATATGTCTTTCCTGATCACACAGAAGAAATTACCACCCTCCCACCTGAAAAACACCAGCTCTATGGAAAAACACCCCACGGCATTACACAAATGCTGTTCCAGCGGCAAGCAACGCAGTATAAATCTTCCTTGGGCTCCTTCCCCCATCTCTCAGTGTGCAGCAGGTAAAGCCACAAATCCCAATGACCAAATTTCAGTGTGCATCTCGCTTCTTTGGAAATACAGCCCTGTCCTGGTGACAAAACTAGAGCTCCAGATTAACACAAGATGTCGAAAAAGGAGGGAGAAGGGAGAAGAGGTTTCAGCAGTACCTAGCTGCTCTACGAAGAGATTTGCCCCTTTCCAAACTGTAAGAAAAAAAAAAGGATGCCAAAAAAAAGTAAAGTAAAATAAATTGAATTAAAGAAAAACAGTTGTAAAGTGAACGTTACAACCTGGGAAAAATGATGTCATTTTATTGAGAAGCTCTTTTTTTTTCCATTAAACCACAGTGAAACGGATAAAGTTTATACAGCTTAATGGTGGAGTTTTACTTTAAATGCTACTCAATACCTTAGCAATACGATATAACATGATCTAACAGCTGTCATACTAACTGCTCAATTTTTATTGAACAGCAGAGAAAATAGTCACACAAAAATCTCCTAACTTCTCCTCTACTTTTATGGCATTTTCAAGGGTGTTTCTTTTCCACTCTCAGGCTGTGATACATATGATAAAAAAAAATACCACAGCTCTTCATTAGCTCCGGGCTCAGCTGTTTAGGAATCAGATCCCCTGAGCAAATGGTCAGGGAGGACAACTTGCACACAGGAGGAAATAAAAAGAAACAGGAATCCATGGTGTAGTAAAACAGAAACAGGTCCCTTTTTAAGACTACTACATAAACACCTCTAATAAAAGAAGAGGACAAATTTTCATTGGACTTCAAGTATTTAGACAGGAATGTTTTAGTAAAAGTTTAACTGCAAAGTGCATGCAATTAACAGAAAGCCATCAGCTATTTCTCTGGTATGTAAAAATAGCATTAAGCTGTATTAAACGCACATGTAAGTATCTCAGTTGCAAGAAAAGGGAGGAGATATGCAAAGCACTCAGATATCAAACAATGATCTGTTGGCCAGATGGAGGAATAAAACAATACATATGCTAAAATTTGGAAAAGTTCTGTTAGGCGTCTGCCAAGGCTCACCCAATCTATTTTAAGTGCTTTTTGATACATTAGCTTAGTGTTTGGAGTTGTACAACTGATGGTTATTACACGGGACCAGAAAGCAGCGAAGCGTTGGCGTGCTGCAGCTCCCCGATGCCGGGGCAGCTTCCAAGTGTCAAACACAGCACCCTTATTCAGCACAGGGCCGTACCAAGCAATCCCACAATGGTTAGCTTTGCATCTTTTGTAGGGAAAACCAAATAAAATAAACTAGAAATAATTTTACAAGGTTCAGGGAAACAAGTCTTCGAAAAGCATAATTTGATTAAAGAGCTCCTGCACATACTGAGGAGCAATGGTGTCATACAACTGATTTAGCAGCAGGTTTCCCAAAAACACAAGTGCGGCAGCAGACGTGGTGTGGGCAATGTGAAGGACACCACCCACCCCGCTCTGGAAACACCAATAATAAGAAGTGTCACCTGATAAGGCTTAAAACTGAAAGTTAGCATCTCCAGGTCTGAGGCACGGCCGGTGTTTCTTCAAAGCTGATTACAGAGAGAAGTGACTCGGACAGGGGAGCACAGCATAACTGCTGGTGATTTCTTTGTCAGGAGAGCAAGTGCTAAGGGATCAGGTAGTGCGATGCTCTGGGTTGTACCTGCACATAATAAATGGAGATGGCTGGGCCAGTGCCCTGCTCTGGCTGTCACAGCATCACCATCACCAAACAGCCTGACCAGCCCCAAAGCCATCATACCCATACCAGGTGAAATGAGAAGAGGTAGAGAAGCCATGCTGCCGATGGTTTATCAGATGCACAGCTGAGCATCCAGGCTCGGCTCAAGTCCCCAGCTCCAACCTGGCTCTGCAGCGAGGAAGCTGCACAGAGGCACCCGAGCTGCTCAGACCTTGGGTAACAACATCAGGGACACGATGGGGTTCGTGTACATGGAGCAATTAAATACCTTCTGGGAGGAAAGGCCCCAGGAACCCCGTTTCTTAAGAAAGAATGGATATGAAGTAACCCAATCTAACAAAACTCTGCTGATGGTAAATTATAACGAGCTAAAATCAACCGCACAGCACAAATGAGAGGAGCCGACACGGATGAGCAGATTTCATGCTGGCACCAGTGCAGAACGAGTACCAGGGACTACATGGAGAGAGGCAGGCCAAGAGAGGATCAGGCCCATGGAGCATATGAACTGCAGGCTGAACTGTTTCATCTCGAGCATTAATAATGGACCAAAGTCTGTAATTCTTAATTGTGCTGAATCCTAATGCCTTCATCTAAGGGCCTTGGGATTTTGATGGAGGATCAGCTGGCATGGAAGATAACAACAGTAAAACACAATGCATTAAGCCTAACCAGCAGATCAATGGTCTGCCATGCCATTCCTCTCACTTACCCTCAGAGCCTTCCCCACATTCCTTCCTCCTGTGATACTGGTGAGAAAATGTCATTTAAAAATCCCCTTGTTTACTTTGTTTTCCTATGAAATGGGTGCTTGCATATGTGGAAGGACAAGACTCAAACATGGATGGAAAGGGTATAAGGGCAAGGGACAAACATGTGACTGCTGGCAGATGGACAAAGGTCTCTTGGACATGCAGCCTATACCTCCAACTCTTCACCTCTTGCAAATACATGTGTTTCCTAAATGAGTATGTCTGGACTTTCAATACCTCACTGGTTTACATACGGCCTCCACCATCCTGTTTCTGCCACAGTCAAAGAACAAAGCCACAGGATGGGACCAGCACACAGGTGCCTGCATCACTCCAAAGGACACCCAGACCTCCTGTTTCAAGCACAAGCTGGAGCAACCCCTGGTCACTGCAAAAGGCCAATGCATTCTGCACCATTCTGCTTTTCCAAACCATCCCACATAGGGCATGTTCCCAAGCATGCAGTTTTGGGATGCCCACTGCACATCAGGTTATAAAGTTAGCGCTAACCTAAAGTGACCGGGCATTTGTTTTGCTGTTTTTCTTAAGAAATTAATCCAGCTTCCCCCAAATAAGATGCAGTGGAACGAGACGGAAAGCGGGTTCTGTCCTTGACATTTCTATGCACAGCAGATGTACTTAACTGGCTCCTGTTATTTATTTACTTCGGTAAAGAAAATGCTTCCTACTGAAGAAACCCAAATGCTGATAAGATGATGAGAGGTTTGCATGCTGGTTGATGGTCTCACTTTCGTTTATCCTGAGCGAATACAAGTATCTATAACTAAGTATTTCCCTTAGGGTACTGATGACTGAGGTATGTTTATTGCATTGAGTGAATTTATATATATAATCAGCACAATAAACATTATTAAATTGTCTGAGTAAAATCAAAGCATGAAACACACAGTCAGTGCTGAATTCTAATGATGCTGAATGCCCATGATTGCATGGGGAAAGGATCTTAACAAGCCTTGATTTGAGCTTTGGCATCCGCCTCACAAATCACACGAAATGTTCTCTCTTTAATAGTGCTGAATATTGATAAATGTCTCTGCACGGCACAACAGGGAAGTTGGTCTCTATTGGCAATCTTTACCAAAGTGTGTTTTTTCCTTCTCTACACTCAAGGGTTTACCCTGAATGATTTAATTATAATTTTCCTTGTGTAAGACAAATTAAAGAGGAGAGTAGGAGTGTCATACCAAAGCAGATTATTTATCTTCTTAACAGATTGCTGTGCACCAAACCCCAGAGCTGCTGCTGCCGCTACTTACAGAAACTGGGCGAAATGTGGGACAAAAGCATAGATGTAATATACATTTAAAGCCCAAACGAATGAAAGCATTAACCCATTCTTTCCAGTTGGAAATTGCTTCCTTCTTGTTAAAGCCACACACACACAGAGCAAAAAGAAACCAAGAGAAGCAACACGATAATCCCTAGCCCCTGCCCAGGATGCCTCCTGCTTTCGAATGTGGTTTTGCTTTTCAAACACCCTGGGGTGACTCTGGCCAACCGCCTGCCACTTGCTTTTTGCCACAAAGGAGAACTTTTGCTCCAAGCACGGCGGCCCCACAGTGGCTGACATCACCAGTGACACTAAGAGCTGTATCCCTGCAGCCTGCATAGGACTGAAGCTTTACTGTGAGGACCATGAGGCTGGGCTGGCAGCACAGTGCCATGTGGGCACACCAAGCAGCCAAGGACCTCTCTTTCCTGATATTTTAAGTCCTGTGTTTATAACCAAAGCATGCTTTTACCCAGATGTATTGTAGAGCTGCTGCACGGCTGCTCACTTTTACGCAGGTCAGCCAAGTGCCTCCTGTCTTGCAGGTCTGCAGCAGCTTCCCAACCTGATCTGTAGGATCAGGAACCCTGTAAAACACAGCTGAACTATCCCAGTGACATGTGCCAGAGATGACAGTGATGATAGTAACTCCCACATAACCAACCTGCCTCCTGCAGCCCACTCCTTCTCAAAAGCCCGAGAGGAAGGGGGAGAAAACAGCTTTACAGCACACCCTAAAAGTTAATGTTACCTGTATATGATTATTTATTGCTGCTGGGCAGTCGTTATGATGTGGCTGTGCTTAACTGTTAGGACACTTACAGCTTTTACTATGTGCTTTTTATTGTTGCTTAAATCTAAATAAATAGCTCTTGGTTATATCAAGAGCAAAGCTCACAGCCAGTTGCACAGAAGGTGCAGGAATGAGAGGGGGGAAACCATAACCCAAAATCCTGCCCTGGTGAGCCCAAGCTGCAGGCCTGTATGATGGGAAGTGGAAGGGCTGATATCTCCCTTGTAAGCCCTTCCAACATCCCCATCTAACCCGAGCCTGGGCTAGGGACTACCTCCACATGCCCCTTCTATTTGCAGACTTAGTTGTTGTGTTGAACCAGCTGGGTTCAAGAACATACATGGATTTCAGTAGAAGTCTAACAAACTCATGCTCCCACCAGACCCATGACTTTTTCTAGTCTTAATCTTTGCAGTCAAAAAAACTACCAAGTCCTGCTCATGCCTGTGCTCATGTTTCTGTAAACACACTAAAATTTCACCTTCTGTGAGCCTTCAAATCTATATCTGATGGCGGAGCACAGCTACTCTTTCCTCACTGCTCACACACCACCCCAAACTCCCTGCCTGTAGATAAATACCCTTTCAGAAAGGAAACCAGTGCAACACATCTCAACAAGAGGAGTTTCTGTGTCATATAAAATCCAGGCAGGCACCACAGTGCCTGATGAGACTGCAAAAAAACCCTTAAGTGCATCAGTAGGCATTCTTCTGCGTGTAGTCTCCTGCTCTACTTATGGATAAAGATGTAATTCAATCACTGCAGCAAATGGATGGTATAAACCCTCCATGTACCAAACAGAGGCAAGATAAAGCAAAATCTGTGGCTCTCTTATTTGTCATCCTAAATACACCTATTTTTGTATTTTGATATTGTAGTAGAGAACTCAGTAAATATTTAAGAAAAGTACAATGGCAAGCTTTCAACAATGCAGCTATCAATTCAAGCACAGAGGATTTTAAGCATTCCAAACTAAAAGAAAACATCAAACAATACGAATGGCAAGTTTATGCCTTCCTTATTAATTTATTTGGAACTGGACTAATAAAAACTTATGTATCACCTTGTTTGTAGATCCCAGTTGCCTCCAGGCCACAATTACAGGACTCAGACACATGGACTTACAGTCTGCTGAATAGTATACATAGAGAAAATTCTTACTTCAGAACAGATTCCTGTATCGCCACTGCATTTCAAACTAAACAGCAATGGCATGCTGTTTCCTCACTTAGACTGCCATTAGCAGACAGTATATGCCTTTATTTAGTAAAAGAAGATCCATTGCACTGCATGGGTTTTTATTTTATATACTCGGTAAGAAAAACATAGATAAAAAATTTATTGAAAAGTCATAAACCCATCTTGTTCAGCTCTGTATGCAGCAAAAAGGGAATTTAATTGTTTAATAAACATCAAATTGTTTTTAGTAACCCATGTAAGTCTTCATGAAAACCATGTCCTTGACACTTGCATGCATTATAAATGTATACGCTGATGTTCCCCCACGTGTCCTTGCAATGGATATAAAATGATGCCTTACACACACAGCAGTTCTTTCAACAGTGGGTGTGTTCTCCTTTTAAATCTATCTATTCCCAACAGCACTATTTTCTTAATATTAGAAAGATATAAGAGGTATTTATATAGCTTCCCTATCAATCTACTTTCAGACCACCAGAAATATAAACTCTATGGCTTAAAAATTCCATTAGCCTCTTTCTAATGAATGAAAGGAGGACAAAAAGACAAAGCCATCAGTTTCCATAAAATCCAGCTTTCACTAGTGTCTGCTCTAACATTTCTAGATGGGCAAAGGGACTCTCCTGAATGCAAACAAGCACTGCCCTCCCCGCTGCGCCCATGCTGCTCACACACTCCCAGAGACCCTTCTCCTCATCCTCCACAGCCAGCAGCGATGCTGAGGCTTCTTCAGCAGGAGCTGGTGCCCATGGCCCGAGCTCCTGGGACCGTCTCTGTCTCACTGTAAGCAAAAGTTATGCTGTTAGATATGCCTCAGTGAAATCTGGGGGTGTAAAGAAACAAACCTGCAATAAAGCATCCTTTGGAATAAAGCAGAGCCTGCGCCGAGAAGCACGTCAACAGACAACCCCTGATTTAAGCCACTTCTTGTAACAATGCAAGCCTAGCAAGTATAAATTAACTCACACTTTAAAAAGCCAAACAACACCAGTTAGCTAATTTTATCAGCACTTAAAAATAAAAAAAAAAATCCACTTTGTTTTAAAGAAACGTGGTGAACTCAAGCATATCCTGTCACGTGAAAGCAGGTAAATACAGAGGGGGGAAAAAAAGGGGGGGAAAGGAACATGTTAGACAAGAATGGGCACTGAAATCTGGCAGATAAACAGGTGGTGAAACAGCCTGTACTGACCAACAGATTTCATGCCTCACCTCCAGCCTGCAAATCTAAAATGCATCAATTGCAACACCACCCGTGATGCAAAACTCAAAAAAACCCAGCTTACGCTCTTCACACTTCTCCCAATACGCTTATCCAATGCACTTCTAATTAGCTAATTGTGCCCACATTGATCCAATTAACAAGCCATACAGATCTGAACAAAAGGAGCATATTCTGCCCAGTGGAGACTCTATTCAACCACGCCAAAACCAGACAGAGCAAGACGTGGAGGACAAAACCGAGGCCAAGGCGGTTGGCCACTGCTCCCAGTGATTCTGCCATCATTTCAGCACACTCTCCAGAGATGCTCCCGGGTGGAAACCCCATCAGCACCTACCTCTCCCGTTTAGGAGTGTGGACCGATAGCTGTCCATTAGTTGAGGCGTGTGGGTTGATGATTAAGGAGGTCTTAGATGGCGCAGAGGAGGAGACACAGGTGGTGGACAGGTCCAGGCTGCTGTGGTTGTTGCTGGCTGCCTCCTCCGCTGTGTGCGAGCTTGTCACTTCCTTCCAGAGCTGCTGCAGTTCTGTTGGAATCATGCCTGAAACAAACAAATTGGATAATTAAATCAATTAACAGCTAATTCGGCCGTCTTCAAACAGTAATTAAATCAAAGAGTCAGTAAACAAAGCCTAGTGTTAGGTTTGTGTGTGTGTGTTTTTGCACATGTATTTTTTTTAATAACTGAAGTCTAATATTAAACACTGCGCAACTGCTGAATCTTCTCATATGCCACCTGCAATACCTGTGTAATGCAAGACGTGGGCTATAGGTAGGGGGATCCACACAACATGAGACCACATACACACACTGCATTAATTATTTTATGTGATTTTTAGACAAGAAGCCCCATTTCCAGGTCCCGACTCAGGCAGAAATCCCCATGAGCTCACAGCCAGGCCAATTGCAAAGGTGGCCAAACGTTACTCTGCAGTCAGCTGGAGAAATGTATTACTTTATTTTATTTTCCTTTTTTTATTATTATTTTTTAAGGAAAGTGAATACTTTCTAACCTCTTTTTAAAAGAAAAGAAGGTCTTAGGAAAAAAAAATACTCAGCTTTATTATTATGACAACATGAACCACAATATGACTAATTTTGTGCTTAAGTTTTAAATGATGACAAATAGCTTTGTTATTAAATACAGTTTTTATTAATCACTTTTAGACATAAATTATGAATTCATATTGTCTTCCTGAAATGCTTTTCAAACTTTAACAGTCAAATTGATTATACTATGATTATTTCATTAACACACCTATCTTTCTCATTAATTTTGGTTTCTCAAACTGCTCACTTAATTGATGGATGTGTCTACTGAAAAACTGTATAACTTTCTACACAAGTAACACTATTATTACTGTCATTTCTTAGATCAATGCTAATGAGCCATTCAAAAGTAAAATGAAAACATAAAATAAGCTTCAAGAAATCATAATAATAAAAAATATGTATTTTTTTATGGTGTCAAAATGGACACCAGGTTTAGTACACAGCATTCAGTAAGTAATACAAGCAAAAACTTTGCAAACTTCCAGGCTGGAAGAGGAGCTGCACGCGTCAGCATGACACAGGCTCACACTGAGATCATGCTTTTGGATAAAGCTTATGTCTGTGACATGATCAAACAAGTCAAGTTGCTCTCACTGAAGACTAGCTCAGTGCTCCTTCAGAGAAGGCCATGGGAAAAAATTAGCAGTAGAGACGCACCACTTAAATATTCAGGGTAAAACAGATTAACAAAAGCCGGTGTCTGTGTGTTTTTAAAGAGGTTTCTCATCACTGTGCTCCCAGATCATCACTGGGATGACTGTTCATTGTTTCACCATATTGTAGCACTGGAGCTATCCTAAGGAAACCTGCCATTTTCTGCGTGTACAGCAGCAGCTCACACAGGCATATAACTCACCAAACCTAAGGTATCGAAATTAAAAAAAAAAAGGCAATATGCATTATATTCATTTGAAACACATAATAAAAAATGCCAAGGTCTAAATTTAATTTATTTTTGTCATTTAGAATACAATGGATAGATAATCATCTCAACGTGATCAGCCAAACATCTTTACTTTGCTAAACTGTTAAAGATTTTAATTATGCTAGCTTTGGAGAGCACTGGTCTAATGAGGCGATAGACTCCAGAGAATCTAAGTGGTTAAGAACTGTGAAATGAGTCTGATAGGATTTTTTTATATTCACCGTGGATCGTTTGCATATCAAAGAGGAGTAAATTATTGCACGACAGACCAATAACCTTCCCCGCCTTTCTGAGAGTAGCATTAACAAAAACAGTCAGTCTCCAGTAACGGTTCACTACAAAAAAATGCTAAAATCCTTAAGTATCTGCAATTAATATATATTATGAAAAAAGGCTTCAATTTATACATTAAGTGATCGGATATTCTTCGGACACATCCGTATCTCTAAAGCCACGTCATTTGCCTTTCATCAGACCCAAATGCCAATTACATTCTGATGGATTTTGTCCCAAATGAGCATTTAGTTATTAAACATATTCAATTATTACTTGTCCCTTGAAATTAAACCTCTGAGCAAATTAAACAAAGACAAAGGTCAGTACACAAGCCTGTGTCCTGTTTTGCTGTGTCGGGCTATTATTTTCAAACACCTTGCAAAGTGACAGTGTGGGATGTATTTTTAGCCAACGCGCTTGACAGGACTGTCTGCACACTAACAATTACCTGGGAGCACGGCTGACCCTTACACCACTGTTTACTCAATTGAAACAATAGTGAATAGACTTGTCTGTTGATAACATATTGATAGGAGACCATATGAGTCGACACCTATTTTTATTTTCCAGAATAAGCAAATACGGAAAGAATAACTGGCCTTTTTTTCACTTTTTTTTTTTTTTTTTTTTTTTGCCACCACTCCCTTATCTGGATTTCTGCAGGTTTTTAATTAGAGGCTGGCTGGCATCCCCTCTCCCTGTTCGCCTTTCTTCTCTCCCCTTCCCATCTCCTCCTGGTCACTTCTGGATCTACTAACGCTTTATTTATGCAAGGAAAAGCTTGCAGGTGTTACAGCTGTTAAAATACGTACACACAATATTTATACCTACATACACTTTTATATTTATATGCAGATCTTCTAGAAGTCAATAAAAAGCTGTTTGGTCTAACTTCCTATGTAAGTGTAGCTCGTACTAGTACTAATGATAACTATACCAAATACTGTAAGTAAAACAAAATGTACCCAATTGTATGGGGAAAGAATGCTGAGGATAATAAGCAGGATTTCAGGCTGGGTGATGTTAATTTAAGGAGCTAAGTGTGATGTCATCCTCATCTGCACACAATCATCACTTTAAAAAGACAACATCAATTAATTGATAAAATGAAATCTAGAAAAAGCCCTTCTCCTCGTTCCACAGATTTCATTCTTTTAGTATAATTCTGGAGAGAATTCCTACAAAGCCTGTCAAACTGGGCAGCTGAAAGGTGTGCTCATTACTCACCCAGGAAAATGGTTAAATAAAATAATAGAACAAATGGTAAAAGCAAGTCAAATAGATCCACGAACACTTGCAATAAATTATGTAATTTACCATTTAACAGTTTCATTTTAACTCCAAGAGCTAAATTCCAAGTCAGATTCCCAGAACTGTGCTGCAATTACCCGAGATCGCTGCTGCTGGTGCTGCAACTTCCTACATATCAGAGCGGGACTGAGCCCTGAAACTGCCAAATCCACGGGAGCAATCAGGCACCCAGATGTCTCAGTCCTATTATTTTCACTCACGGGTGATCTGAAATGCGATTTGCAGTTTCATTTTGCAGCCACTAAAGATCCAGCTTTCGCAGCTCAGAACAGTGCTGAAATGCGGTTTATTTTTAAATTGCCACTATGTACAGATGTAAAATCTAGATTATAGATGTGTCTAAATACAAAGCAGCAAAGATTACACAAATATAACATTAAAGGATGTGGTATTTTGTGCAAGACAATGGGCGAGTACTAAAAACTAAAATGAAACTAAAATACTGCTTTAAACAATGTATTAGTTCTGAAAACATAACAAAAATATCACTTACGAAGCAGCATTCTCTCCTTAGAAGCATTTATTACTATTGCAGATACTTAAGAATAAAAGCAAAATGCTTTTAACCAAATCCCCAAATTTACTAAGGGGATGAGGTTGTTTTGTATGCACACTTACAGTATTTGTCTCAGTCTTGCAAACTGTTCTGAAAATAAAAGGGCATGATGTATGTAATTCTTTCTTTACACTAAGAAGTGTCCATTACCAATTATTTTAAACTATAGCCCTGGCTCTTCATTGCATTTTTCAGCACAACTTGTCCCCTTGATTATGAAAGAAAATGTAGGCACAGGTTTAAAAAATGTATGTTGTGGGGACAGTTGACAGATTACTGCTCACGGAACTCAATTTCCCAACCCCAGGTATCACCGGCTCAAAGACAAACAGAGTTGCTCAACCTCTTTGTGTCCTTGTACCTCCATACCCAGGTGACCATGTTCAAGCAAGCAGAAAGTTGATTTAAACCTCGTAACGACATCAGTTTTAAGCCATCGTCTCTCTGATAAAGAAAAATAAAATATCATACTGTACTGCACCCTGCCTGAATTCTCAAGTTACTCCTTCCTCCCTTCACCAGCCCCTGGCTCCGGCTTCCCCCAGTGCTCACAACTCATTTCCCTGCAAGAACGCCCTTTCTGCTTATGTTTATGTCGTCTCCAGCGTGCAAGTCAGCACCCCTTAGGTTTTAAACACGCTTCTTCATGAGGACTAATAGTTACACTACCCTGCTAACCATATCAATCAATGCCATGACTGCTGAATTACCTACTGGTGTCTCCGATGTGTTACCGCACAGATTACACTTCATGCATCACCACATTCATTTCTTTCACATTACACATGAGCGTGTCTTGTCACTGCCCAATTGCCCTCCTTTGGACAGCTTAACTGATGTACTATACAATGAACCATACCAAGCAAACTTAATAGTATAGGAGCTGTGGGAAAAATTAGAAAGGTTAAAGCCTGAGTCCGGAGGGTGTGTGGGAACACCTTGGGATGCTTCCAACAATAAATCTGAAGCATAATTAATGCACGATACAACACTCTGCAAGTATAAATGGCATTTCATCTACGTGCCCTTTCTCCTACACTCGTTTCATGCCTTCTCCCCATCTGACCGTGCATCAACAGCGACTGACCAGCTACCACCCCAGGCCTGACCCTGCAGCTCCAAGCCAGGCACCACCTTTCTGCACATCTGCCTCTGACTCATGCACAGGACTAGTCTAGACCTGGTGTCCAGCTTTGGGATGATGGAAAAGCTAAACTGAGTCTTGCAGAGAGAGGTGGTAGGTCCCAAAACTTGGCCTTTTAAAACAGCCACTCAAATTCCTTTGTGGGTCTGGCAAAAATAAGCCTAAATAAAACATGCTAGCTGCACACAAAGCACTCCTCAGTTTTGTCTCCATTTACCCATATAGGTTAATATTCTCCAGCTACCTCACTCGCCTTTTTGCAGCTGTGGACACACAAAAAAAGGAAGGTGAAGAACAGAAGCAATTTTGTCCTGTCCCCCCCATTTAACTGCATAGAGCTGAACATAAATTCATTATATGGTTTAGCAAATAGTAGCAGCCCTAGGCTGCTTTGAAGAGCTCAAGTCATTCAGCTTCGGCTGACTCAAGTTGCTGAGGTGGATGTTTAAATTTATTATGGAGCAAGGGAACGAAAAGGCATGATCACTGAGAAATACCAACATCATGGTTGAAAGACCTGGTCTTCCCTGAGCCATGCCAATTTTGAACAGGCTGCCTTAACCATACCAGCCAGAGCTCAACCGAAGCTGTCAAAATGTCCCAAGCCTTGCAGACAAACCTAGTTTAATACAGAACAGTAAATCCAAGCCCAACAGGAAGAGAGAGAATAAAACCCCCAGGTTATAATCACTGTCAGAAATACAGAGATTAAGTAGTTATTGCTTTCAATGTATCAATATCTTAAAAGAAAAATAAAAATAGGGATTTCAGCAAAGCAGTAACTTCTGGCAGAGTGCGGGGTGAATAAAGATGTAGGAGGATCTAATTGTCAACAACACCATTAAAATTAAACGGAGTTAATCTCAATTTGCCTCAGTGTGGAGGGAGGAATGAAGCTAAGATGCACACAGGCAGTGAAATGAGGGCCATGTAAACAGGCATGGAAAGAAGACACTGCCACCTCTCCCTCCCAGCTGCTGCAAAGGGCAATCCAATTTCTACAGCTCGGCAGCGTGCAGATCAGAGCTGCTCTGCGCCCGGCTCTTTGCCAGGCTGGAGCCAGAAAGGGCCCAAATAGCACATTTAGAGAAGGAAAAGCTGCTCTCACGCTACCTTAAGCCATGAACCAAGCACCAAGAATCGATTAAGATGCCTCCTGTGAAGGATGTGAAGCCCAGATGAGTACAACCAGCAGCTTCAAGTCCACCAGACTGGCTACAGTTGTGCAAGCTGCATCTGAACTCCGAACTGCCTGCCTCCCGCTAGCCAGAGCGGTCCGTGATTTCAGCACTGCCCTTCTCAGAAAATACCTCTACAATGCCTGCCCTGCCTGTCAAGGTTTTTCTGTGTTTATTATTTTACGAGCCTATGAGATCTGTCTCTTTCTTACTGAGTGACAATTCTGTGTGCGTGCACGCATGCTATCGCTTTGCCAGACACCCGGCCACTCCCAGACCCCTCACCAACCTTGTGCAAGGGGCTGCAAAGGCAGAGTAGGCTGGCCAGGCTGGATCGTCAGCAGCCCCTGACGCTGCAAAGACAGGAGATGCTGCTGTTGCAACTGCTGCATCTGTAAGAGTTGCTGCTGGAAGGCCAACTGCTGTGTAGCCACCTGCTGTTGCTGGGGCTGGAAGAGAAAAAATGCACATTTGTCAATACAAAGCAAAGCGTTAACAGAGGATTTACAGGGCTCCATCTCAACACCCTTCAACTGCTGATCACAGTCACCCACTATCAAGGCAAGCTAGTGAGCCCAGCACCCTGTATCAAAGACCCCAAGGCCCAGGGCTGCAGTTGATTCCCACCTCCAGTGGTTACTTTCATCCTACCCCAATCTCTCCTCCCATCCCAGCTAACAATGTATGCAGCATCTCCTGATCCACGTGGTCAAGTTTTACCCCAGAAGCGGCTGTGTTTCAGTGGTGGGTAAAGCAAATGCTGCTGGCAGCTCTTAAAGGTCCTGTGTAATTCTGAGGCAAAGAACATGCATAACTTGAGAATCACACCGCACCATCACATCACACTTACATGTAATGAAAAACAACCCCGCGCTGTGCTCTGCTTGCTTCATCCATCAAGCCCCACAATACTTTGTTATGTTTGGAATAGTCTGTGCTGTGTTTAAGGCTGCTACTTCTGCACTTTGAAAATTTTAATTATTCTCACTAGAAAGAAGATGGAGCTGCTTTACTCCACAGGGATGTGAACCCTGAACCTCCGAGGTGTAGGAGAACATGTTGCTTTTCTCACTACTGTACCCAGAGAAGCTTTTAACTACTCTGTTTATCACTTCTGACATAAATAAATGAGAAAAAATCAGACCTTTGAAGAAGAAAAACTTCATCTAATATTGTTAATTAGCCATGACAAACGATGAAATAACATTGTAAATCTTTCATAGAAACAGCCACTAGATTTTAATTACACACATTCATAATTTAGCAAACAACATCTTACTTGAATGTGAGTGTTTAATATGTACAGTACTCCAGGCTTCAGAGTCCTTAATTTTGTGCAGTTAAGGAAGCCTCTAGGTTCTGCTTCCATGCTCATCTCGTATTTTATTTGCTTTGTTCTTTAAAACCCATGAAAGGCTTTGCATTTTGATAAATATCTTTTTATTTATTGTACAATGACAGGAGGAAAACTTTTGTTGTGTAAAACATCAATACATCATGCCAGTGTTTAGCAGTTCCTTGTGCTAGCCAAAAAAAATTAATGTAGATTTCCTTAGTAATTATCTGAGTGATAGAAAGATAATACAGTGCAGTAGTACAATAAATAGAAGGAAATTATCTAATATCCCTAATCTGCTAGGAATCATATCAAGGTGGAGGTCTTATACACATTATGGCTAACAATTATGGAAGGGAAAATTAACTCTTTCCATAACAAACCTGCATACTTTCACAAACAAACCCCAGCCAGACCACAAGCTTTTTGTCACCCTTCCCCGACGCCAAGCCAAAGCATCGCTGGCCCCATTCCCTACTGGTGTCAAGCTGGGAAAGAACTCCACCAGAGCTGCAGGAACAGGACCGATGGACACAGCCAGGGGGTTGCCTCCCACCTTCTTCTACCATCGTGCCCCATCAACCTTAATGGGGTAACCAACTGTGTACCCACAACTGTACTGACAGTCTATCTACTGACAGTAAGTCAGTCTTATCTTATTTATCTTATTTATAAAACCAATTTCTCTTATTTCCAAAGGAAGCCTACGACTTCAAGAACACAGTTAAACAAGTGTTTAGATGTTCTGAACCTTGGAGACTTTTCATTTCTTTGCAACAGCTTGCTCAGGCAGATCCAGCTGCTGCAACTATCTGCAACAGCACCAGATGAATGCAAGCCCTAGCAACAGTTATATCAAGAGTTATTGTTTGCCTCCATAAATATTCATTTTGTAAATATATTTATATATATAAAAAATGGTATTACAAAAAAATCTAGTTACAGTAAGCTGTGTTTTACCCATTTGCCATCTGACTGCAAAGTTAGCATGTTCTTTTTTTAAGAAAACCAACAACCTTTATATAAATTGACTGATGCCCATAGTTGTCTTCTCAGCTATCCTAAGAAAAACTCTTGAACACTCTCTACTTTGAAAAGCCAGGATATAAAAGTATACAAGGCCCATTGTCCAAGAAAGAATTTAAAAGCAAGACACATTGCCAAACTGTGCTCCCCACCCAGTTACCAAACACAGGATACAAGGCAGTTTGTTTACTTCTCACAATTGAATGCATACAAAAAAGGTCTCAGTGCAGTCCTGTTGTCAGGTCAGTAGTCAGTGTTAAAATGCTGAAATATCCTGATAAAACTTGCATTTTTGATCCCCTCCCTAAAGCTTCTGTCAAAGGTCTGTTTTCCTTTCTTAGGTTACTCCCTACTGCCTAACATAAACTGTCACAACTGCCGGAGGACAAACGGCCCTGTTCGGCACACTGCCCGCTCCGTCCAGCGCCACGGCACACAGTGGGATCCTTCTGCAGCTCTGAAGCCCCCCCTTGCCTTGGGGACACCCAACCTGGCAGGGGGAGAGGCAGCCCCATGGGCACAGGGCTTGCATCTCACCCCAGCACCTCTTGTGCTCTGCTACACCACACAGCCCTGCAGTAAAACCCACCAGACACCTTACTGGGGTCCGTCTGTCATTCTTCTTGGGGGGCAGATCCCTTTTACCAGTAGGGCTTGGGAGACTGGTTGTGTTTTCCCTCTTTCATGACAGTACAATTGGACAAGGCACTCACAAAATGACTTGGGGGATGCAGTACACGAACACACTTGTTCCATCTGTCAAGGTACAAACTCAGCCTTCGTTAGCACCGCAGCCACTCATCCCCACCATGGCACCCCACTGCCAGTTGTTAGTATGGGGCTGGGGGGGAGGGGGCAGTGGATAATAAAAATAATGATAATACTAAAAATAAAAGACCATCACTTGCATGCTAATTTAGCAAGAACAACCTTCTTAAGGCAGGAAAAATGGGGCTCAACAAACCTGTGGGATGAAATGCAGGGTTGAAACGGGCCTCTACTAAAGCCATCAGCAAAAATACCCCCCCGACCCCTACAAAAAGCTGAAGGACTTGGGCCCCTTGTTCTCTTAACAGCTATCGTGTTAAAATGCTCGTCTTAAAACAGGAAGGAGTCCTTTCTTATTGTTGCTTTCGATAGTGTAATATCAGAAGTGCAACCACAGTAAATCAGTGTGTTAGATATTGAAATGCCATCACATTGTCTAACTTCCCTTCTCGTCTTTTTTAACACAAAGTATTTTTTCCTTTAAGCTCCAAGCCCTCATCTTTGTGTCTGAGATGCTCTCCTGTCTGACAACAGCAATTTAGAAGAGTTAACTTTTATCGTTCATTCTGCTGTGTAACTTTCCCCTTCAAATTTCTTTATCTGCCCTCTGAGCTCATCTGAACTTTCATGTTCTCCCAGCATGCAGGCTTGCATTCAAAACTATGTCTAATAGACCAAATAAGAGGTTAATAAGAAGTGGCAACAGAAAGAAAAAATACAATCCCTGGTAACTGATAAGAATGACAGTGGCAGCCCTTTATTGTTTGTCTTCAAATATAGAGTTAAAGATCTTTAAAAAACTAAATTTTGACGCCTTTGAAAAGAAAGAAGCACAAAATAACAACAGGGGGTTATTGCCTGCCAGCCACAGGGGAGAAGCTCCATAATTCTTATTCTCCCTTTTGAAGGCTGTTAGAAATCTGATTCAAAAAAGCAACAGCAGAAGGAGAAAGCCTCTTGAGGCTATCGCCATTTCCTGTGATCATGCATAATGCGTTTCAAAAGTGGGTTTTTACCAATTCTGTTGATCAATTGCACCTCCTTCATATTCCCTCTTTTTTCTGCTGTGTTTACATCTGATGTGACTCAATGACAAGCGCTGTCTGAGACTGTGAAACAGACCTGTCATGTTGATTTATGGGCGCATCAAACCACGACTTGTCCAAACTGAAGCTCGCAGTTCATTAATTAGAGAGTTGTGACTTTGAAGTCAGCTTTCAGACTGTGGTTTTTAACATTTGGCTTAATTTATATGCTCTTGAATGTGGATCTCCAAGGAAAAAACTGAAATTCCCTTCTTGTCTTTGAACTTCTTTTGACCGCACAATAATCATTTCTTTGTCCAGAGTGATGCCTGCATCCCAGAGTCATTAACGCGCATTGAACTGCCACTGATGAGTAAGCCCTACTGAATTAGAAAAACAGCCAGCAAAACAAAGCTGAGAGCATTCTGCACAGTGATATCTCACAATTACATGCCTTCCCTCCCTGTGCCATTTCCATTTTAATTACTGTTAGTCCTTTAGATTTACATTTTAGACACTTTTTAATCTGTTCCCTTTTTATTATAGTGGCGCCCGTAAGCGTGCTATGGTTAAGGTTGTGTCAGCGTTTCCATTATAAACCCCCTATTTTCAGGGGTTTATAACTCAGCTGGAAAAATTCACTCTGGGTTGTAACTTGGCACAGGTGGCACAATTGCCAAAATCTGGGGGGGCAGAAACAGTGTGTGCTCCGAGCACCACCACTTGTAAAACAACACACAAATGCTGCCGCTATGGCAGGACATCACACAGTGTCTCACGCCAAGAAGCAGCTTTCTAGGATCTACCTAAGCCAGCACTGATGTCAGATTAAACATGAAAGCCTCCAACTCCTTGTGACTACAGAGGTGAATTCAGTGCCTTAAAAAGAAACGTAACTGCACCAAAACTAAATTTAAGCACACCAAAACCAACAAAGTTTAGGATATAATGGGTACTTTGAAAGTGTACTGACAGGACAGGCAGAAACTACACTGTCCTGTCCTGTTCATGCCATGGACTATGGTGGCATCAGAACGATGTCTCCCACCACCACACCATGAACAGGCAGCGCTCCCATGCTGTCTCTCAGACCTCGCTTCTTGGTGCCACCACCAACATTGCTACTGTATGGTCCCTCCTGCTAAACCCATGCTGCAAAGAACGTGCAACCAGAACCATTTCCATTTGGAAACTGCAAACCCAAACAACATCTCAGCATTTTGCTCTGTTAGAGAGAACAGCACCGTATCTGGGCCTGATGCCTTGCCCCCTCCCCTTTACAACATAACTAACTTCCAAAAGCACTCTCCCCAGATACAATCTAGATGCTTGCTCCAGTACTCATACCAAACACCAAGGCATGGTCCCCTGCTATAAAATATGTGGCAGCAAGCAAATGGAAAGCACAGAAAAATACAGGCGAAAACAGGACAATAACTCTAAATCTGAAAGCTGAGACCCGATAGAGTCAGTTCAGTTGTGCAATCATTTATAAGATGAATGACAGTTTAATAGCCACTAGACAGTCCCCAGGGACCTGTGGTTTGAAAGTAAAATGGGTATTGTCTGTACCTCTTTAGGCTGTTTTCCAGCATGTTGTTGTTGTAAAAGTTGAAGCTGCAACTGTTCCTGTTGTTTCTTATAAAACTCTTGAAGCTGCTGCTACAAAGAAAAGGAAAGATAGTAAGTAACAAAGTGGAGAGCCAATTCAGTGTCCCTTTCTCGTGTAACACACAAACTGTGATTTGAAAAATAGCATCCTTTTATCTGTAATGGTCTGACCTTTAGTTTGAAACTCAACAATAAATTCAGTGCACACTGACTATTCTTGGCATTATCGTTTGAAAAGTAATCTCCAAAATGAACTGATGAAAAACATACCATTTTCTACACAAACTAATTAAAATAAGGCAGGGAATGACCTTTGATTGTAACAACAAAGCCAAAATGCCCTTGCTGAGAGAGCCTGGCGAATCTCTGTTGTGAAACACACATGCTTTCTAAATGATAGGGTTTGACTGCATTAAGTGTTATTCAATATATGCATAGACATCCTGGGAAACACTCTCCTCCTTCCCGCTCTCCAGATGTGCACAGCACAGCCAGCGCTCTGGTGTGGGCACAAGGGAGCACACAAGGTCAGGCTGGAGTGGATGCTGATGCCCACCCAGGATTCTTGAGCCCCCACTGTGCCCTACCCTATGATAACAGAGCCTTGGGGCTTGTCAGCAGCCAACTTTGACCTGAAAAAGGACCACAGGCTATGAGAAACACTGACACACCACACGGCCTAGGTTGGCTGAAGTCAAGCCAATTAAGGCTTGCAAACCTCTTCACTTTTATTGCCACCATTTCCATAGTCCTTTATGGTGCCAGATGGACATAACAAGGTCTAAAATGGGAATTATCACCCTACTACGTTGTTTATTCCCATTAGTCAGAGCACACCATGCTTTCTGGGGATGCAGGCAAAAGCAACAGGAACATCTGCCGAAGTCCTGACACTCAAATATGCATCTGTATTATTTAGCTGATCTTGGAAACACTCCTAGCACTGCTCCCTGGATTTGTTTCCAGTAGCTATTTCTAGAATTAAAAACAAGAGCAGTCAGTTCATCCCCGAGCATGGCTGCTCCAAGGCTCACATCTGAGACATGGGCAGCTTCTTTCCCTGGGAACATTTTGGGAGGAAGCAAACAACTGGAGCTGTTAAGGAAACAATTACCTGTTGAAGCATGAGTGCCTGCTGCTGTTGGAGCAGGACTTGGAGTTGCTGGGGAGTTAGCACTTGTTGCTGGAGGATCTGCTGCATTTGCTGGGGAGTGATCACTTGAGGTGTCATCATAGCCACCGACACTGGAACCTGAAGCACAAGAGAAGAGCAAAGAGGGGGTCAGAGTGCGCTGCCACAGCATCACCCCGTCACCCAGCATCCGCGAGCCTGGCATGGAGGGTATTGAAGGCACGAGTCCTTACAAACCACCACAGCCCACACCAAGGTACCGAACACACTCTCCTGGGGACTAAAGTCCCCTTCTGCAGAACATTATTGCGATGGGAATTCTTTACAGCAAGCAATATGGTAAACCCTGTTAAGATTTATTTATTTTTACAGGAAACCATCAACTGGGTCCTTTCCCTCCCAGAAAACCCTTGCCTTCTGTGCAGAAATCCAGAGCTGAGTATCCCTCAGCTGATGGGATCTAGACCTTATTACGACAGGTTTGTAAGAAAATTGAAGGAAGGCTCAGTGATGTGAATAACAGCACTAGACTCCTATGCAATTTTAACAGAGAGGCCCTACCACGATGTCTTTACCATTCCACATTCACCCAGCATACAGATGTCTTCAATTCTTTCATATTATGTGAGATACCATTAAAAGCCGCTTTCCATGACATTTCAGTGACAAACAGCTACAGTGATGAACTTGATAGCATTTCATATTTGCAACTGTTAACACATTTCTGCACGGGCATCTTTGCAAGGAACCTGTACACTGTATCTGAAAGGATGATGTCTTGTTCAGATAAAACACTGACATTAAAATGACAGGCTGTCTTGGCCAAGGTTACACAAATTGTATTCAAGCGGATACCTAATGACAATGCTATGAATTCTGCAAGCTTTCTAGAATGTAATTTAGCTATTCAAAATAATCACTGCACTTGTGTTTAATTTGCAGACTACATGAGAACCATTTTGTCAGTCCTAGTAATGCAAGAAGACTATTTCCCTAGAAACCCACCCCTCTACCCTCCACCCAAAAAAAGGGAAAAGAAAAGGAAGGGAAAAAAAAAACAATAGAGGAAAAGACAAAACCCATATGAGTTTTAACAGTAATATTTAAGCACCTTACTTTTCTATAGTTTCAAATCAAATATGTGACAGCACAAAACTAAAGGCAGTAAAGGATATACTTTGCTAAAAAGGATCTCCTGTCATCTCATGTGTTACAATAAAAGGTAATAACATGTTTAGCACTTTTTCTGTGCACCACTTTAAAAAAAAGCAGCAGACAATAGCTGATCAGAAGATAAAGGAGTTAAAAAAAAAATATCTTCCAATGTAGTAGTAAGCAAGAGAGAAATGCGGTATTAATTTTATGTAACATAATGTCTTAATATGCAGTTTATCTTGACTTTTTCACATGATTTGTCCTGTCATTTGCATAGCAAGCTCTCATTCCTAATTTCACAGTCATTATGCACTGATGTCCTGATTTCTCAGCATCACTAATTTTGATGAACTAAAAATGGTTCCTGAAGGTCAGACGCATGTACGCTGCACATCTCCCCGTGTTGTTGTGTACACGTCGTGTGCCAGGGCCAGGCACTGCCTTGGAAACACTGGTCTGAGGAAAGCCTAGCAAAGGCTCGCATGCCTCCGACATCCCATTAATGCAAACACGGCGAGGTGCTCTGTGCATTCCCCATGGCATGGTGCGTTCCCACATAGCTAATGTGGTCCAGGCTGCTGTGAACACAGCAAATGGAGATTTAATTACGGGTCAAACACCAGTACCACTGAAGCCAGGTCTCCCGTGGCCAGCATCACTTGCCCATGCCTATGGGAAAGCCACTGGCTGCTGCACCGTGCCATCCCTCGCCATGTAGGACCAGCTCTGAGGCCACTGAGTCACCAGGATGGGTAATCCCATTAACTCAAGAGTATATTAATCCATGGTCTTTTCAAAAACTTTCCTGGGAGTACAGAATTATTTAATTCAATAGTGCCATCACTATCTTCGCCCCGAAGCATGACTCACCTTCATTATTCTCATCCCCAGAGAAGTTTACTTTACCCTCGGGTTTGTACTACCTTTCATTGAAGCTGGGCCGAGCAAACAGAAGAGGAAGCATGTTTAAGTATGTTTTCTGTGCCCTTCTTGGAAAACAGACAACACAAATACTCTTCAGTCAGATTTATGACGACAAGCAGGGATACAGACAGGAATAGGGTGGGGTGCTGTAAACCCTACACATCGGTGATTAATACGAAGGGCCGCATTCTGCCGTCAGCTATGCAGAGGCAACTCCCATTCACTTCCACGGCTTTTTTGCATGCTTATCTTGGGATAAATCTAAGAATTTGGCCCTGCTTTTGAAAACTGGCCACGTACCTTCCAGTGAAGGATCTCTTAGCTGCACACTCTTTGCTACAGCAGAAGCACTTAACCAGCAAGAAAAAAATATACCTCTATCTATTTTAATACATATGGCACACCTAGGAGTGCAAGTTTGCACTGATCCGTGCGTTTCACCACCTGAAACCACATTTTCACACCACATCTGCACCTCCAAAGAAGGCCCTGCCTTCCATTTATAAACACAGCTAACAGCCACATTTAGCCAAAGTTTATGCTTCAGCTTATCACAAAAGCAACTTAGAGAAACCTTTTACAAACAAATTCAAATAAACCAGAAAGTACCATGTTAAAAATGACACACACCTCCAGAACAAGTGCAGGCACACGTGTGGCTGGAGGACTTTAAATAGTTAAGAATGATGGCCTATATATCCACTCTCTTAACTCCTAACGTCCAACTTTTTCATGTAGCTAGTCCCTGGTAATACCAGGAATCAAAGGGCATGCAGCACCAGCAATAGGCTATTATAGCCCACACTTTATTACCCATTACTACCGAGGTCATTAGCGGTAAGAGTGATTGTACCGGTCTTAACCTATTGATCATTGTAACTACTATCATTTAATCCCGTGTTGAATGTCTGGAAAGCTGCTAAAGGCACACAAGAGAGAGTGCTTTAGCGATGAGAAATATAGCCAAAGCTTAGAAATTACACTTTGATTCATAAAATCTAGCCAGTGGTTTAAATCAATAGTATTTAAAACAGTCATGTAAGTTCTTAACTACAGCTCTCTAATATTTATGGGTCCCTTTTTGAGTGTATTCAGTCAAAACTAAACTTTATTTCAGATACTGTGCAATATACTTTATATTATGTTAGATAAAAAAAAATATTTCTGATATTTTGTCTGATAGTAAATGAAACCTAAACTGAGGGCTATAAATTAATTTTAGATTTCTATCTCTCAGATGCCAACTTAAATGTGTTGCCAGAAAAAATTACAAACCAACTTTAAAAATGGCTTAACTGTTTAAGTACATGAAAATGTGTGTGTTTTATGAGTTAACAATGAATCACAGAAGGCAGTTTATGAAGAACTAAAATAATTCTGTCTTACTGCCTTCAGGGAGTTGAAGTTCAAATTAAACTACTGGCAGATATATTTAAAGAATGCTAAGTTAGCACGAAGAGCAGAAATCAATCTTTTCTTGAAGTTGTTTATTTCCATTTTCCACATGAAACACGATTGTTGTTATTGATATGATTAATGAACTACTTTTGGTATTGTTGACTGATAACAATAGGGTGTGGTAGATACCCAGCTGCATGTAAACCTGGCAGCAAAGGTAAAAATACAGCTGCAATTTGGCTTTCGGAGCCGTGCTAGTATAGACCTGCTGACATGCTAATACCATCAACGGCAAAAAATGTCTTTAATACTTACAATTGTTTTCAGACACTGCTCCTCCCAGGGCTTTGCCTGCTGCTCCTCTGCATCCCCCACTGCCCTCCCGCTCCCCACAGCCTCCTCTGCTACCCCCATTCCAAGCTCCATAAACATGCTGTGTTTTGGTGACACCAACCCAGGAAAACTGCCCCAAACTTAGGCCAAGTTCACCTTTAACTTCACAACAGAGCTACAGCAGGGATGCATTTGTCACTCCTGCGTACAGCCCAGACAAGGGTCACGGGGATGAAAATGATTTAGTCCCATTTAATCATCTCCATTCCCCCATTTTCAGTGATATTAATATAATTAAATACTAGCTAAATTATTTCAAGTAGTTTAATCTTGTATGAAGTGAAAAAAAAAAAAGTAAGAGAATGCCATTTTCACACAACGTGCCTTCGATGTTGGATACGGCTGTGGTCCTGTTAACTGTTAGCAGGCATGCATGGAAGATGGGGAGGATTTCCTTAATTCATAAAGAATAACTCTGGCAGAAAATCCTTTCCTCCTGCAATGTATGTTCCAATTTGATTTCAGTTAAGACCTCATACCAGGCACCATGGTTTTCCAAACAGCAATTCTTCGGTTAAAGATTTTGTGATAAAAGTTAAACGGAGCAAAACAAAGCTGAACACAGAAAGAGCGAGTCACTGAGGAACAGTTAAAAATACTGGGCTACAAACAGAAATAGATACGGGTAGGCAAAACCAAACAATTAACTTGAGCTGTCTTATTAGAAAGCTATTATGTGCAATACATCTAAAATGTAAAACAAAAGTCTCATCCGAAAGAATGAAAACCAGCTTTGCTCATGCCACAGAAGATAAACCACTGATACCCTGGCAAGCAGAGAAGCACGATGCCACAAGCCAGAGCAGAGCCCAGCAAAATCAGAAGTGCTGAAGGCAGGACCCGCTTCCACCCCGAGACTAAAACATTTCCGACGCAGGATTTCATCTTCCAAAACAACAACAAAAAAATGCCGCCCTTAGAATTATTCACACAGAAACTGCGATGCTGCTTCAGGTGCAAAATGGAATCTCACTTTCAGACTTAGTTCTTTTGCCATAATACACTACAACACATTAAGACAGGTGATGTTTATTGTATTAATGTAAAATCAGTTAAGTAGTCTGTCATTAGCATAACTGTTCTTTCCGTAACAATACAACTCCCTTCGAAAGGGGAGGGGGGGAAACCCTCTTTAAAATTAAATTAGCATTTTATTATTACAATTTTGTTTATCATATTTTATCAGGAGGGAAGATCTGCCTCTGACCCACGGAAGGCAGCATGATGGGCTATGCTGACATTTCCCGGCATGTCAGGATGTCTGCTGTCTTCTGTATTCTCTTCTAGCTGAGGAAAAACGGGAATATTTTCGTATTTGTTTACAGAATGAAACATCTGATCTTATCTACCACTTCTCATGCATACCAGGTTTCTCACTAAGTGCCAGGATAATTGTTTCTGCTATAATAAATACCCATTTAATTTGCATAAAAATATAAAGTTTACATAAATTAAATCCTTTCTACATCTAACATTTGTCAAATAGAGGCTAAAAAGGAACACACACAACCAAATACTCATTTAATAAGCTGAGTGAGATTTCAGCCTCGAGATTACCAGCATCATTTTTCACCTTTTAAAAAAGTTAACATTTTTGTTTCCTTCTCCAGCAGTAAGGAAAAAATTATAACCTGCTGTACATGGCTTTGAACAGGGGAGATATTTTATCATGATTCAGTTAGGGAAAAATAAAGATTAAAAAAATAAAACAAATCAGTATTTTTTTCCAGAGTTTAGGAAAGGAAATGTTAGCTCAACATATTCTGCCAAAATAGCCTCAAATAAACCAAAAGCAATCCTGCTTAGAAACGTCCAAAATATCCCTAAAGCCCTTGAAAACCCCTTGAAACCCTCTCTCCCAAGCACCCTTAATATACTGAGAATGATCACCATGTCAGACTCCTTACATTTGTGTATTAATTCATACATACATTAAGGAGAGCTTAATTAAATAATAAAAGACCATGATTGAGCCGGCAACATTTAATATGCTGGAATTTCGTGTGAGCAAAAAGGAAGTGTTATACAGAGGGGCTTTTTTTTATCTTTCCCTATGGCATGTTTTTAAGAAGAACTGCAGCTCCTGACAGGGATTTCTAGGGAATGGTGAGCCCTCTCTCTGCTCTCTGATTATTTTCTCCTGCAAGAGTGGAACCTGCAGCTGCCTCCTCTTCAAACCTAGGGCATTTGAGGAGGTATTTGGTGTCCTGGCCAGCTAAAAAAAACAGCTATTGAAAAATATCCACCTAGTTAAACCCTACTGTTTATTTCCCACACAAAACAGAGCTCTACTTAAAACACTTTGCCACTCTGGTTGCAAGCGTAGCCTTTATAACAGCTGTAAACTTTATTTGCTCAAAATGTGCAGGTTTTCACACCTATGGCAGACACCTACAGCTGAACATCACAGCTAAGCACAACGGTGCAAATTAGATTCTAATGAGAAAACATCAGTTGCTTCTTTGACAATCTTGCCATTCACTGATTTAGTTCTAATGAAGACACACTCCAACCGGCAAGCTCGCCGTGTTAAAGGTCAAAGCACGTTCAAAAAATGCCTCACAAAATCAAGGCAAATGGGAAACCCGTAAAGAAACCTTCTCATAAAGTGGTGTGGCAATTAGAGTAATTGTGCAAAAAGCTGTCTTCAGTAAAAAGTAAAAGAAATTAAGCTGCCACTACTGTAACAGGTTAGATGAAAATCAAAATTTAATGTATTCTCCCTTGTGTCATCTTGTTTTGTCAAGACATCAAATAGAATTGGAAAGTACAAAATAACAAGCCCTTGAGAAATCACAGAAGCCGACCTTTTTGATGTTGTTGGTTTACCTTGTTCTCAGTTATTTGAACAATGATGTTTCAGATTTAAGGGCAAGATAAAGCTTAAAAATTAAAACCCGTTGTCAGTTTGGGGAGGAGGGGGTGTTGTCCCTCCCGAATAACAGAGCATCTTACCTAATCAATGAAGGCAAATCCGTCCGAAACTAGTGCACAGAACAATTAGCAATTCCACTTATTTGTTCAATATTCAGTCTGGGGTTTCTAACATTCATTCAAGTTCAGCACAAAGTACAGATCCTCCTGCTAACAGAGGAAACTGTGCTGGAAAGGTTAAAAGGGAAAAAAAAATAAGATAAAAAAAAATAAAAGGCTATTTGCCAGTGCTGCTTTTCTCCCCAGTCTCTGCACGGCCTCTTTAGCTCTGCAGAAGAGTACATGATGTATTCCCCCCTCCCTTTCCTTATAACTGGAAAGCAAAGCTAGGCAAGTAAGCACCTTATAAAAACAAAAGAGTACAGGACATTTTAACTGAGCTACAGCAAAGTAGTTTCCAGTAATGCAGTTCTGCTTTCAATAAAACAAACAAACTGCTTAAAACCAGCCAAGCCTTTCCCCAAACAATAACAAATTCAGCTTACGGTGTCAGGACTTTCCCACAATCTAGTTTTGCAGGTGTTGATAAAACTACCCCTTGCTACAGCTCTTCCCTAGCAGAGAGGGGAGAAAACAACATCAGTAAGTCATCTTGCTACCAGGAAACCTTTCCATAAAGTAAATCCAAGTGCTGTGTCCTTCCAGCTCAGTTCTGTCTACAGCAGCTCTAGAAGGACTACGAAATACAGAGCAAGAAAAGCACAAGAGCTTCGCAACTCCTTCAACTTTTGAATACAAAAATCCTTCTCCCCTTACCTTCCTTCAGCTGCCCAGGGCACGCAATCACAAATACAGAAACCAACGCATGTTACACTGAAATACGAATTTGTTTAGCTTCAGTATTCTAAACCCAATGTGATTCTCAAGAACCATCAGTGCTTGAGCATCGCTAGGTTAAAATAGTATGTAAGAAATCACTCTGACTGCTCTACATAATTTTCAACCTAAAAATCCCCTAAAATCCCCTTTCACCTTCCCCACACAACTGTTGCAACCCTTTTCTTCCTTGCACACAACTAAAACCACCCCAACAGCCACAGACGTCAAAGCCCACTGTCCATTAGTGCAATAATCCATCTGTGACCCATTACAACCCAGGGGCGATACGACTCCACCGTGGTGTCTGATAACTATTTACACCCCAGCATAAATGTCAGTGTGGGGCTACAAGTTACACTTGTAGAATGTGCAGAGGGCTCATCCGGCTGTAGAAGAACGTGAGGCACCAACACTTCCCCATGAGCAGCGAGATGCTCAGAAAGACAGCGCTGGGATTTCATTTCTTCCCTGTCAATCCCACGATATTTATGACTTCTCTTCAGTTCAGCTGAGTGACTGGTCAGAGCATGTCTCAGAGCTTTTCTCTTTTTCTTTAAGCAAAACCAACACTGCTTAGAAAAGGGAGGGCGCAATGGCACAGCACAGCAAAGTGTATGTTAAACAAGACCAAGGGGAAAAAAAACAACTGTAGCAAACAAAAAAATATTTCAAAGCAGCCCTTCCTATCATAAGCTTTCTGATGATTTATGGTTTACCAACTCAGCAAGGTTACGCAACACTGCATGCCTTTAGATGCATTATTTGAGTCAGTTGAGATTTAATTAAGATCACAGCCTCCAAAATCCCTGTCAAATGAAAATTCACACAAGACAATACACTATATATCCTCATGCAGATAGTCTCCATTCCACACTCTGGAATAACATAAGTTAATCCTCGTTTCTATGGTGGCAGACAAAAGTTCACTAATTTTGTTTTCTTTTGACACTTGTGTTGTTTTCTGTTTTATGTCATGAGATCATTCCCTTCTGAGAAGGGGAGGGGAGCTGACATAGGGGGAGAGGAGGGAGAGCAATATGTCTGAATATGGCAGCAGATGTATTTTGACATTCGCACAGCTCTGCCGTGATGTCATCAAGTTTTCATATCATTAACCCCTGCCAGTAAGAGCATCATTTCATGACATCTGCCCATTGGGAAGAAGAGGAAGGAGTCAGGGACAAAACAAGAAAAGTGCCTCGATCTCGCTCTCACGCTAAACCCAAAATCAAACACAATTACATTAAGACTACAGAATAGCACTCGCATCTTCTGTACCAGTGACTGCCTTTTCCCAATTTATTATCTGCCCCAGCTGCCTCCTCACCTTGGAGGTGCTCCGAAACCGCACGCCCAGCTCATCGCTGATGCCTTCTCCTCCTGATGGTCCTGGTGCAGGAAAACCCCTCACTCTACAGTCCAATTCCTCTCCGCGCTAAACATGAGCACGTTAAATAAAACAGTACTTCTTACAGGGAAATTACTAGAACTTTACCTCATTCCAATGTATTTCTATTTGCATTATCTTAATATCTGCTTGCTTATCTCACGGTTTAGAACTGACAGGTGCTAGCGGTCTTTTGTTTGACAGGCCACTATACAAATAACTGTCTTGCCTGAAAGGGCTAATGCACTACTAATGAACAATAAATCAACTTTGATTATAAAGTGTCAGGCCAATCAGTTTGCAGTTCAGCTCCATCACAGTCCAGGCCGAGGCAGCTACTCTGACAAGGCAGGATTTGGGTTTCATCTCTACTGCCTTATCAATGGGATTTTTTGGAAGCAGATGATCATGGAAAGCCCTCTGACAGCAGATTTTCCGCTGGCTGGGAGGAGAGTGCCTGCTTTTAGTGACTTCCTAGGCTGCTACTGCAATAAATACACAATCAACAAAAGCCATTTCTTAACCAGGCAGAAGGACGCTCTAATGACATGCTCGCATATAAACACGTATTTTAGCCGTGACTTTTAACAGAGCTGTACGCAAACAAAATTGCTTTTTAGCTGGATGTAAAGGTGTGTAACATGCCTGAAAGCTCTGCACAGTAAACACGCTTCTGAGGGGGCCAGTCCAGCAAATATTAATTCAGCAAGAGGAGTGCTTACTGCTTCAGGGCAAGAGGGAAAGCGACTCCTCTCCTGTCACTGCTATTGCACATGCCCAAGTCAGTCCAGGATCAGGCCCGGGAGCATCAGGCATGAAAAGCAGCTCTGCTCCACGCATAAAAGATTTTAACATTTCAGTTTATTTATAAAAAGGCAAATGAGCCTGCGTAAGTCACTTTTTATTAGAAATAAACTTTAGGGATTTATTGCCGTTACCAGTTCAACACTCGTTGCTAAAGTAAGCCCAACCATTTCGTTTTCATAAACAGATCTTGGTCACCCCGAATGATTCACATTTCCTGCCACCAAACTTGTTTTTATTTGAAAATCTGAAATGGCAGCGCTCCAAAGGCCGGCACATGCACCTAGGGGACAGTGTCCTGCGACTGAGGGGCTTCTCCCCGCCACCAGCACCAGGGAGACTGGAAACCCGCCGTGTTTTGTAAAACAAGCTGGCTTAGAAGGAGTTAATTCCAAAGAGGAAGAGTGTATATGCACTTTGCTCTAAACTTACCACCCACTTCCTAAGGGTTCCCTCCTCCCCACCACCCGCGAAAAATCATCTCATTTGCCCTGAAATACTGGCTCGCAGGGTTGACACTTAACTCGGTTACATTTAGATCCCGTTACATTTATTTCACCGAGGTTCATAACACTAGTCACTGTCAAAAACAAAGCTCACTCACTTAATTTCCCCCCGGTAAATTGAGTGCCGAATTCATTCAGCAGCCCCGGTTCCTGACATTTAAGCCTGACAAAGTGTTTTACCCGGCTCTGTGCACTTTCCCTCCTCCCTCGCTCCTCTTCCGAACTACACCGCTCAAGTAGGAGCTGCCGGGGCAGCGCCGCGCACCCCAACTGTCAGAACAAAAGACGGGCAGCGCACGGAACAAACCCCACCACTTCTACAAGCCCTCCGCAAGTTGGGAGGCGCGCACGCTGCACCCCCTCCTCCGGCAGCACCGGGCTGGAGCATCGCTGCGGCTTTCCCAACCTCCCCGCTCCAGGAGCGGGCCTCCCCCCACCTTTACCCCGTCCCCGCGGAAGGCACCCACCTGGGCGGCGGCGGGCGGCGTGCGGCGCGCCGGGCCATGGAGCGGGCTGGCGGGGCGGAGCGGAGCGGAGCGGAGCAGAGCGGTGCGGAGCCTCCGCGGGCGCGGGCGGAGTGCCGGTGCGCGCTGCTCGCGGGCTGCCGCGCCGCGCCGCCACCCGCGCGGCCCCGCCCTGCGCCGCCGCGCACACCCCGCCCCGGAACGGGGCGCCCCGCGGGTCCGGCCCCCCCCCCCTTACAACCCACACCCTTGCCCCCCCCCCCCCCGCGGCGGCACCGAGCGGCCTCTGAGCGACCCGGCCCGCACCGCGCCGAGAGACCGATTAAACCCCGTCCGTGCCCCCAGTAACTGGGCTCGGCGGGGAGCAAGTGCGGCTGCAGCCGCCTCAGGCGCGCTGTGTGGGTGCGAGCGCCCCACAGCTCGAAGGGAGAAGGTCTCCCTCCTGCCGCCAGAACTTTCCCTTCTCCCCTGGAAAGTGGCTCCTGGTCCCCTCCTGCCTGCCCGACAGCTCGGGATTTCAGTGCCAGGGAACAGAAGTAATGATACACAAGCAGCACGATGCCTCTAACAGGAGTTAGTGTCGAACTGGACTCCGCGCCCGGCCTGCGGTGGACGCCGGCCCCTTGGTCCACGCACGCAGCAGCGCGCAGCCGGCACCATGACAGCCCTCAGCTACTCCCCGTGTTCCAGGCCGGACCCTCAGCGCCCTGCTCCCTGAGGCGGCCGAGCCATCCCGTTCGGAGGGAGCAAGGCCCCTCCGTAACGGGGCATCAGCGGTGTTGTGTCACTCGGAACACGCTTCCCTAAACTCGCACACGGGAGACAGCAAAGAAAACACTTTTCCTGGCCCCCAGACTTCATCGCACAAACACAGTCTCCTGACAGCCTCTCACCAGGCACTGTGCGGTTCCCGTAACCCATCTGCCCCAAACGCTACTATCCACTTCATAGGGGATGCTTCCTAAAATCTCTCCTGCTATTTCAGTTTAGTTTTCACCTACTTTCTGAAGGCAAAACTGACGCAGATAGTTACTTTAGGCGCGAGTAAGTGGAAGACAGAAGCCGCCCCGACAGGGCTCCCAGGCAGCGCCTGCTCCGCTCGCAGGAGTCAGGGCTGTCAGACAATGGCCCCATTAGTTATGCCGCTGAAGAACCTCACAAGAAGCAAAGACAAAGGACTCAATTTACTGACAACTTGTGATCTGATGTTAAATGGGAAGCGATACGGATTGCCTTCCACCCTAAAGTGTTTTTGTGTGAGATAACAAATTTATTAATGGGATTTTTTTCAGGTCACAAAAATGTGACCCCACCCTCTTATGAATATTTAATAAGGGACTAAGGGCATCTTTTGCAAGACCCTAAATCTGCCAGAAACAGCCTACATGAATCAGAGAGCGCCTGCCTCTTAAAGGGGCACACACGCACTGAGCGGGTCAGCACACGCGGGGCACGGGAGCAGGCGGTGTGAGTAAGTACTGCGCGTACGCAGCGTCAAGCAAAGAAGCAGGCACACACCGCAACACGCCGGACGCTCAGCAGTAGCACAAACGGGTAACGCACGCCGTGAGGTAATAACAATTATCGCCTGTGCTTAAGAGAATCCTTCCTGCCCTGGACTTCAAAGTAATCTCGAGGAACTCGGGTTGCTTTGGGGAATATACACACAGACTTAAACTTTTCAACAGTTTCTCTCGCGGACCACCTCCTCCTCCCCTCTGCATTTCCTAAGAGCATCACTGGCAGGATCCCCAGCTGCTCTGACGGCGATGGGAAACGGCTCTGTGCATTCAACACTCACTAACTGCAGCTGAAACAAGGCACGGGTTGCGTGCCTGGGCAGTCTCTGCAGACCACTCATAGGATGCTCCACAGCCCCCAGTTTGGAAATCTTCTGCTCTGTCTTATCTTCCTCAGCACAAACTTCTCACCCACACACGACCCTCAATCCTATTAAATCATATCTTCAATTCTTATTTCCCAACACAGCCATATCCAGGTACATGCAGCTCAACTAAAGAGCAGTGCCCTCTTTCTGCCCTGAACACCAGCTGATCACACACCTCTGGACCCAGCTCTGACTTACCATATTTGTTAAAAAGGGGGGCTCTATGAAGCCTAAATCTTTGTTCAAAGCATTTCTCTTATTTCCAGGGACAGACAAAAAATGGAATGTGGCAATGCAAGCACAAGGCTGCAAGCTAGATGCAAAGCTAGAGCATAGTGCTGGCTCTGGCACTGACAATTCTCCCCAGCCTTGGGCAAATCACCTAGAAGTTCATTTTTTGTACATGTCTATCACATTGAGGATGCATCTCTCTCCAAGAGCTTAGTTTGTGACATCTGGACCCTGGCTCTGGAACTGCCTGCATGCCCACCATTTCAAAGGCAGTCAACAGCCTCAACATCTCTACCTCCTCGTCTGCAAAACGGGGACAATACTACTCATTTCAGGATCTCCTATAGGCCCATATTAAACACTTTGAAATGAAAGGTGCTGTCTAAGCACTGAGCACTGGCCACAGAACCTGCAAGCTGTATTTTTAAAGCATTTTATGCCCTTTCATATAAAAACTTCATACCGGCAAGCTCAGCCAGCATCTGCTGTGGGCTAAAAACCTCAAGTCTACTCCCTCAGTAACAGAGATGGTAGCACTTGTTTAGTAAGGTCATCATGAAATATAGTGCATTTCTAAGCCAGCAAAATATTTTAACAGACCAAGAAGAACCATAAACTCCCACTTTAATTCCATTCAATTACGGAGAGTCATCACCGACAGAGACAATCAGACAGGGATGTCCAAAACAGAACACACAAAGTAATAAATTCAAAATAACTGGCAATCAGCATGGCAGACTAGGTGGCTATTTGGCACCTAGAGATCTGATCCATATTCAGTGGTGGTATCAATACCTCAGTGAGAGAAAATAAGCACTGGATCCTAGGGTCTAAAGTTCAAGTGAGAGGAACAGGTTAGGAGCTGTGATGAAGAGGAATACAAGGGAATTAATGGGGGTTTTATGCCATTATTTTACACATACACTTTGTTCAAAGGCTTCTGCAGGTACCCATCCATGCAGAGGCCATGGTCTTGCCTATAGAAAAGCCTCATCTGCTTGCAGGGCAGGGGAAAAAGACAGAGCAGACAAGATACCCACATGGCACAACCTCCACTCACCAGAATTAACCTGCCCCAGATTAGGAACTTATACGTCTAGTCCCGGTATGGGCCTATTTCAACCCAGAACAATTTGTCTGTTCCTGTCCTCGGGATGTTTCCCTGGGCAGGCAAATAGGTCCCACTTTGCTCTCTGGTAGCGCATGGTGAGCCAAATCCGGTGCCCTGCTTCCTGAATACAAATTCGGGAGTAATTCTGGTGAATTACCAGCACAGAGGAGCCCACCCCCCCCCCACTGGAGCCAACACCAAAGCAGAGGCAAGTGCCAAATTACACTGCTCAGTACTGTTTAGAGCTGTGGGCCTGTTTAAAAGCAAGCTGCAGTTTGCATTTCTGAGGGAAAAAGCTGCCTCCGATGCTATTCCCACTCCTGAATCCCCAGGCCCATTTTTGTGGGGTTAAATCACATTTTCCTGTTTTGAGAATGCTTCATTTTCCCTTGTTGCTGTTTGAAAGACCTATGAAAACAAATGGAGAAAACAACTGACTAAACAGGAAACAGTGAAACTTATTACCCACAAAGTGCTGAGAAAAAGGACAAAGTAAACATTTTCTTTTTGGGTCATTTTTAATACGCTCAGCTAATGCCCCTCATGGTAAAATATCTTCAGGCAGAAAAGTGATTTCTAGGCTGTCGGTGTCTAACAAAACAGAACACCAAAGCAATTAACATTTCAGTTAACGCTTATGTCCCTGTTGCTCTTCTTTTTCTGATGTGAAACTGTCATTTTCCTTATTGCCCCTGCAAATTCTGCACGAAGGCGGCTCTTTAAATCCCCCCAGTGTTGTACAATGGTTTAAATTTCACTTCATGGCATGCTTTAAATTACCATTCACATCTTCATTTAATGCATCATTTTATAATGCCAGTGTTACTAGTTAATTTATATATACACAGCAGGATGTGTCAACATTCAGGTGAGTTATGAATATGATTGTGCAGGAGTTATGGAAGACATTTCAGCAAAATTATGGTTCCCTCTAAACATAAAAATATTAATAATGAATCAAACATCCCAGGTAAACAACAAATTTCACATAATTGCACCCCCCCGACGCTTCCAGATAAATAAATAAAAATGGCAACATTTTTGCTCCACATTCATATTTGATTGATCTTAATAAATTGCCATCTCCTTTCCTAATAAACTGTAATCTCTTGTTTCCGCCACAAAGTAAAATTTATTAGCACACTCTTCTACCAGCAGGTCTGCATCACTCATAGCACAGTGTGCAAATTGTTCCAAGTATGCCTGGGCATTATTCATAATTTATTTTTCTGCCCCAAAGTACACAATATATTGAAAGGTAATCACCACTAACTGTTCTCGGTTACTTTCCTTAATTATGTGAGATAGCATTTATGTCACGTACAGTAGGGGAAATGCTGCAGTTTCCATTAAAACTCCATTTTTTTTGCCATGCACTGAAACACAACATTTACACACAGAAAAACCTTCTTAGGGTTGGAAAGCCTGGAGGTGGTATCTGGTAGGAGATGGCAACACCTCCACTTGAAAAGAACAAACCCTGTCTACCAAAATAACCCACTGGGCATGACAACAGCGATGGCTCTGAGAGGAAAAGTAGGTGTTTTGTCATGATGTTAAAGTTGCCATGGTAAGAAAAAAAACCCACAGAATAAAACATCAACAAAACACATGTCAATCAAACACATTTTTGCCCGGTTAAGGATTAACCAGCCACCCCGACAGACTATCTCCTGCTGCCTGGGCTGTGCAGGCACTGGGGTGCTGCGGGATGGTGCAGCCCCACTGCCCCCAGCTTTGCATTTTGAGGTGCATCACCCTGGCCTGGGGCTGGTGTGGGGAGAGCTGGTGGGAAATCCAGGGTTAGACGCACTGCCCTCTCCTGGTAATGTGCTTCTATCATGGGAGACTTAATGCTTCTCACTGCAAAAAATCCCCTTCGGAAAAGCCATGCCTACTTCCACAACAACTTATATACCTACACCCCTACATACACACGTATTTCACCACAGATTTAAATGAAAATAAACTGGATTAAATATGAGTCTCTTTATGTAAAAAAAAAAAACAAACATTTTGCAGGCAGCCCAAGAGTGCTAAACTATATATTCCGGCTCATCTGAGAGAATAACCTGCATCACCCCTGGGCATCTGGCCGCCTTTTACTTACTCTGTTGGGAGCACATGTCGGTGTATTTTCAATAAAACACCTTCTTAGCAGTAATGGGCCACTGTTCTCATTTCAATGGTCCCCAAGGTTCCATGATCCAGTATATTTAGCTGGCTCACAGTTCCAAGTTTCCCTCCAACATTCAAAAGCTATTTTTAAGTTTTCTAAAGGCAGCAGCCATGGGAAGAGCTTTTGCTCATCTCTTCCTTAAAGATGAAAACAGTCAACTTTGTACATGCGACAAAACAACTCAAATTATTTCCTAAAGAGGTGTTTAGGCAACAGCCCTCATGGTGAGACAGGGACACATAGAAATGCTGCTGATGCTGCACTGGGAAGGAGTTTGAAAGCAGCCCTGGGACCTCTGCTTCTGCTAGGAGTGGGTGGCAACACAGCCCCAGGAATCAAATGCACCTCCAAAATGCCAAAATGCAGCAGAATGGTGCAATTTGCAGAGCTGGCAAACAATGCTCAAGCTAAGAAGGCTTACTGCTGGCAGAAGGATGCAGAGGAGCCCTCTGAGATGACCTCTGGTTGCCATACTGAACTTGCAAGGTATGCTTCCTGCAAGCATGAACTACCACAAGGAGCTACTACAGATTACCATCCCAGGTTCCCCACTATATTGAGAAAAAGCTTTTTTGGAAGCAGGCCATGGTGAGGGATGCCTCCTTGCAACACCACCCTGCACGCAGGGACCTTCTCTTCCTCCTTTCTGCTGTCTCTGGGCCAGAAGCATCTTCTCACTCATCCCGGCAGGCAGGGATACAGAAAGGAGAAGGAGCAAGCAGCACACTACAGGGCAGGAGGAGACCCAGCTTTGGCACAGCCACCCCCGGCCTTTGGCCATGTCAGTCATTTTGATGGTGCACATCTGGTTTCACATGGACAAGAAACAGCCAGCCGCACAGGCTAAGCAAACACCCCAGCTACAGGACTTTGCTCTTGGATCCCTTGGGGTCATCCAACCGGCTCAAAGTCCTTTGTGCGGCACTAAGCAGGGCTCAGTGTGTGCTTTGGGGTTTTTCTTTGTACTTCCACTCTGGCCCTTCACAGCGCAATGCCACAGTCCATCACTTCTTCCCAGATAAACAGGGCCCGAACTGAACTGAAGGACAGGGTCTTCCCCTCCTGTTTCCCTTTCCTGGGCAAAGGGGACTCCTGTCAGCAAGCAAGGGTTATGACCTACGCATGTTTCCTACCCAAATCCAGCTGCCCCTTATCCCAATCCTTTTTACCCCCCTGAGGCGCAAGAAAAAAGATGATGCTGAGCAGTAGCAGGTCTCCATGCTAGGAGCGGATGTAGTGGGGCAGCCAGGACCCACTCCTTCACTGTACCCATCATGGCAAAGGGTGAACAAGCAAATAAAGGATTTTTTCTGGGGTCCCTTAAAACAAATTTGCCTTCGTATAACAAGGAATTCTTCAGATGTGCCTGAAGACTTGGGGCAGTGCTGCTTGGGTTGGAAAAGCACGAGCTCACTGCAAAGTGTAACAACAGAGGAATACTACAAAAATCCATCTCTGCAAGTGAAACAGGTATTTAATCTCTGGAAGGAGGTGACAGTTCTCTGCCGTTAAATGCAGCCACTTCTGGGGTGGATGGTGGCAGCAACTTCGGCATACAGAGCTCTGGAGGAATTCAGGACACCTGAGGCACCAAATCCTTCACTCCAATGAAACTGCAGGGTGATTAAGCAGAGAGAATGTAACTATCCAAACTGTAATTTGGCCAGCACAATGGATCTAACACCCCTATTCTTGGGAGGGAAAAAAAATCAGTACTGTATTTGAAGTTCAAAATCTAATTAACTATTTGAGAAAAAGAATTCAGTTTTTAAAAGAAAATTCCTAACAATATAAAGAGAATTAGTGCCAAAGTTTTTGAAGAACCGCATAAAATGGTATGAAAAACATATGATATTGTAATAATAGGAATGACTGGATTTGCTCAAATGTTCCTTATACCTTATAATACAAGAATAAAATACAGTGTAAATCCTTCTATCTACATAAGTTCCCTGTACAGAAAAATCTCTCTTTTAATAGGTTTACACCTTTAACATGTATTAGTTTGGAAAAGTCCTAGGGTATAATTACACATCTTGGCTTGGCACATTAATAGCTGTTCCCTTCATTTACTGATTTCTTTTACTGGTCAATTTGCTGTTTTACTACACTGCTCTTACAGCTCAGCTTCCCAGCGGCACCGTCCGCCAGCAGACCCTGTGCTGGGAAGGGCAGTGGCTTTGACCTGGCTGTGGGCTGGGAGGAGGGTTTTGATACCTTGATCTCGGCCATCTGCATGTCGGTGCTCGTCCGGGATGTGGCATTTGCCAGCAAACCGCAGGTCACAGGGAGAAGGAAACAGAGCTGCCCTCTCTTGCCTCCACAATCCATGCAGAAATACACCCTTTGGGCCCAGGAGAAAACCTGTGAGGCAGGGCTTCTTCAGGGCTTCTTGCTGGTCACGTCTCCCTCCAGGTCGCTGCGGACCATGTGTGTGCCCCCTCTGCTGCCTTGCATCTCTCAATTCCTCCCTTGCTCCAGGCATTCCCTGCTGTCCCAAATTCTGCTCTCTGCTTCCCTGGAACTCCATTCCCATCACTCCTCCTTGCCTCCGTGGCTCGAGAGACCTGGAGAGATGCTCATCTGGGACAGGATGCTCAACTAGCTCCACTGCATGCCTGGGGAAGTACCATTTCCCCATCACAGAGGAGGGACACTCCTATGCTGCCAGTCTTTGCAGGCTCACTTTGCATCTCTCCACCCAAGGCAAAGCTGGCGTTTGCTGAGCCCCTGTCCAGCTTTTACAGGTTTTTCGACAATTTAAGAGGGTTTTCTGTGTTAGAGCACAGCCATTCCTTTAATGGCTTCTCAGCACTGCCATTATAAACCAGAACTTTTCAGGTGTTTATTACTCAGCCTTTAAAATTGGCTCTATGCTGAAATTTGGCAAAGGAAATGTCAGCCCAGAAGAAAAATTTATTTTTTGCCAATTTTATACTCAAAAAAAATGACCCCATTTTGGCCTCCATAAAAACACAGCTTTTGCCGCCTCTGTGACAGTGGTGAAGTAACAAGTCAATATTGTAATATTGCCAGCAGAGCTGCAGTGATTTAATGCCTAAAATTGCTTTGAAGGTGAAGAGTGCTATTGAGCTGCTAATTATTAACTATTATTACTGATCCTGCTATACAACAAAGATGCAAATAGAAAACAAAGGGAATACGGAATGCCACTGGAAAAATGAGGCAGAACTGAAATGAGGGTCCAGCGCTGAGCATGGAGGAGCTGGAAAACCAGTCAGGAGCACAGGCAGGGTGGGACCCACTAGAACATGCAAGAACGAAATGAACCAATACGGAAATATTACTTTTCTTTTTCAAGGATGGCATTTAAAATACAAATAAAATACAAATGAGCTTGCTCCATGCCAAAGCTAGCAATGATGTAGGATCCAAATCAGCTCTAAACCAAGCTGAACTGAGGTCAACAGGGACCTCATATTGCTCAGCCGGAGCCAAAAGAAACTTTGCCATTTATTTCAACATGCAGAAGGCAGAGCCTTGCAGGTGCTGAGGACAGGTGACCTTGCCTCCGTGACAAGCAGACATACATTAACATAGAAAAGGGCTGGGAATTTCAAAGGGCTCCAAAGATGTAAGCACCCCCCAAATCCTTGGGATCCTTTCAAATCCCATCTGCACTTGGGTGTCCGCATCCACATCTCACACAGCCCAACATCTGAGCTAGGTTGATCCAACTTGGCAGAACAGAGGGGGAAATAAGCTGCCTCCACTCTAAACCTCCCAAGCCACCCTGCTCTATTACCTTCCTAAGGGACTGCAGAAATGTTTCTGTTTCGTAGCAGAAATGGAACACAGTGAGTATTTCTTCTGTCTGTGAAACAGTGAGGACCAGGAGGCAAGTGAGGACCAGGGCACACTTCCATTTGGGAAGTGCAGTAACAAAGCAGCTGAGGGAAGTCATCAGGGCTGCCTTCAAACACAGCAAAAATTAAAAAAACAATTTATCTTTCCGGAAACTTTCTGCTTGTCTAAGTGGCAGCTATTTAAATACAATTAACAAGCAAATGATTTTAAAATTACAATACATTTAGTAAGGCAGCATCACAAACAATTTGCATCTCATTAGTGTTTGAAGCGGCAGAATCAGCCTCCCAAATGGGCTGCACGTTGAGTGGGAAACCCAGACACAGGCAATAGCTTCTGCTGATCCTCTGACACAGGACGCGCTGGAGGAGGGCAGAGCAAAGGGTCGGTGGTGCAGCCAAGCCCCCGGCTGGGCCAGCCCCATGGGGAGCTCTCAGCACAGCTCTCGGCACAAGGAAGGATGCCACGAGCCAAAGCCTTACTAGAAATGGGTGTAAAATGCCCATTTTAGCATAAGCAAAGGAAGAAAAAGAAGAAGAGGAAGAAAGGAAGGAAGGGAAGGAGAGGAAGGAAGGGAAGGAAAGGGGAGAGTGGGTGTGTGTTTGCATTTGGGATGGGCACTTTTTAACATGCATTCGTGAACAAAGAGTTTAAAGAGATTTCAAGCTATTTACTCAGCTATATATGTCATTAAAAGTTTATAGATTACACAGCCACAACCCTTCCGAGATTGCTGCTGGGTTTGGACGCACATTAATTCCCAGGAGCCTCCTGCAGAACAATCCCGTACTGACTCGTGCAGCAGGAAAAGCCTCTAACAAGTAACAGTTTTAAAAGCTTCCAACTCACTTTCAACTGTGATTTACTGTGGTGGCTCCGTTTAACCCGGAGGATGCAGGAGCACTTCCCAGATCACACACCATTTCCCCACGTGCCTTTGGCTTCCTTTAGAAAGCCACGCTGCTGCACCAAGACCTGCTGCCTGCATCATATCCTAGGACGCAGGCTTTGCTAGGCACAGCTTTATCAGGGTACCCATACGGGTAAGGACTGCTGGTTTTTAACATCAGTGTAGCTCTTGCCATACAAGACCCTTCTTCTGTAGTCCATGGAGGGGAGGGATCTGGCAGGAGGCTGGTGGGAAGCTGTTGCTGGTGGAAAGGAAAGAATACACACAGTAACTCTACAGGTGGTGCATTAACAAATTCCTACATGAATGCAGCTAAACAGCGTTAATTTCAATTATGGAAGGCTTGAAGATGAGGACATCCATGAGAGAGAATGTCCCTGAATAAATCACTTTTCACAATCAGCCTCAAGTGCTGGCACCGTCTGCTAGCAACAGTGACTTACACACCAGCCACCCCTTTAATCCAAAAGCTTGCTCCAAAGTACTTCATGAACTGAAAAGGCACAAACAGCACTTCCTCTAAAGTTCAGCACAAGTTCTAATACAAGCTTTTACCTTCTGTGCCTAAAGCTCCACAGGCTCTGGAGCTGCACGTGACAGTTGTTTAATGCTGCGCAGCACAGTTATATACAACACTGGCAGGAGAGAGCGAGAAAATAGTTTACAATTGAATCTGCAGAGGAAATTTGGGTAAGTTGAATTATCCATTTGGAAGCTGGCCAAGGGCTGGGACTACTCAAAACCAGAGGGAAGCTGTAAGAAGCGACCAGTTTTGCTCGTCCCTTGAAAGGCAGTACCTCTGAGCTACCCTGTGGGCTCTCACTTGGTGCTCCTTGGCTGCTCCCACCAGGGAGGCTTTCCTGGGATCCCCGCATCCCATACTGCTGCTGTGGGATCTGCCAGTGACGATGGGGGGCTGGAGGCATCTGTGTGCCTCTGCAAGGTGGGGGGGGGGGGGGTGGTGGTGCAGCTTTAGATTGGGAAGCCAGTTAAAAAGATGGTAAAAGCACTAATAATAAGTAAAAAAAACACTGGCAGAAGCAAATCAATCATCATCTTGCTAAGCTCTGGGTGCAGCATGCCACGAGAACCCTGGAGCCCTCTGGGTGATTCCCAGGTCTCTCCATCCCTGGTGCCAGCATGTGTCACCCCAAAGCTTTGCCCAAAGATGCCACCGACTATTGACACAGGCCTTGTGCACTTCTTTTTCAGACCTCTGGTTCCGTAGTTTGTCAAAACAGGATACTATTTAAATTTAAAATGGCATGATTTAAACACAGACAAAATAGTTATTGCTGTTTTAGCAACCAGACTCCTCAAGTACATGCCGGTTCTGTTTTCCAAAGCCTTTTGTCCACGTTCCCCAGCACGCTATCTCTGTGAACCTGGATGCGAAGACAAGTGCCTAAGCAAAACAACGATCACTTTCTATGAATTACTGAACATGTGTAATTCATTTATCTGTAATATTGTGCTAAACTCAGCTCCAATTAAACAAACGAAAACACCTGCTTAGCACACACAGATCTTTCCATACCTCAGGGGAAGACAACATCAGTGTGCTCTGTAGTACAATCTGGCTCAGAAGCCTATGCTAACAATGCAAAGCTGGGATTTACTTTTTTTTTTTTAATGCACATAGGCAAGGAGATAAAAAAACCCTTGCAGACAGTGAGATTTTGGGGGAGAATTTGTTTTTAATATTTCTACCTTTAGCATGTGCAGTTCTATAACATTTAAGTGCTCATCGGGGGCTTCTCATGGGCACTTGGACTTGAAGGCATGCATCACTCTGGAGGAAGAGTTGCGATAATGAAAACTTCAAAACACAACACAACTGCCCCCAGACCTCATGATACTGTAAAACTGCCAAAGAGGCCTCATGTCAACAAAGCTATTGAGTCAGGGAGAAGGCATTCTCTTCTCTTGTTCTGCTTATGGACCATGGGCATCCCCCAGCACTGTGGGACCCCATCGCAAGTAACACACAAGCTGGGGTCACCCCAACACATCAACCCTGGGGACCGAGACCACTGGAGGCACCCTGCATGATCAAGCAGCAGCAAACAAGACACAGCCTCACCTCACACAGGTTTGGAACCAGCTGGGGGTGTCCCTTTGGGGGTGCCTTAGAAATGGGGATGCTGCGGGTGCCCCTGCCTGGGGCTGGTTTTGAGCCCTGGGTGCTTTGCTCAGTGCAGCAGCGGCTGTCAAGAGAGCCTGCAGCCTGCCAGATCCCCTCCACTTAACTCATTTCCTATTCTTTACTCAACTGCCTGCAGACAATGAGCTGTCAATCAGATCCCCACAAGAACATTTACAATTACCTTCCCTCTCCCGCACCTCAGCATGGCCCCGTACGAATAGCTCCATCCTAAACTGTTCACACATGAGCCATTTGCAACTCTTCTAGTGCCATAACTGCCCTGACTTGAGAGGCGTGTTAGGAAATTGAATTTCCTCGTGTTTTCAAATAAAAGTACTTGGTGGCAAAGCACAGAAGCACAAGAATGGGCCTCCTACAGGTGTGAGGCAAAAGCAACCAGGGATGGAAAAACTGCCCCAGTAATTATTCTAGCATCCTGCGCAAGGGTAAGGCTGTTTGCTGCCTTTTTTTTCTTTCAGTTTGCTTTTTCTTCAGGAAAATCAAAGTTTCAAACTGAAAAGTGTTTTTTCTATTTCTGTTCTGTTTTTCTTTCCCTTTCCTTCTCTTATTTTTTTAGGACAGGGTGGTCCCCTCTGCTCCCTCCTGCAGAATTAGCAACAAAGCTCCACCACAACTTTGCAGCTGGCCCTGCTGCTCTGATGTGTCCACTGCCCGCTCTCCCTGAAGAGAAATGGGTTTGTTTTTCTTCTGGGTAGATGCAGCTGAGTGAAGGACTCAAAATGAGCACACTTTCCAAGCAACAAGCCCAAGTGAAAAAATAACAGTGATGGAAGTCATAAACATACCTTCCCTTGTAGTGCCAGTTGCCAACGACAGGATTTAAAAATACCTTAACTCTGTTCTGCATTATATGAATGCTTCTATTCCAGATAGAAATCCCCAATACCTGGGGGAGCTTTCCAAACACTCGGACACTGCCCAGGATGTGTCCATTCCTAATGGCACCAGAATCGTTGCCATCAATAAACTAGGGTGAAATCAGTAAAGTCATTCACCACACTGTGACTTTACTGATTTTCTGCTCAGCTGTCTGCTCAAGGGTTAGTGCGGTTAACGGTGAGGAGATATTCACTCTCCTATGAACTGATCTGGACAGCATCTCTGATGGCTGTCAAACAGAAGGGTAACCAGTGCCATCATGGGTTTTTCGCCCTCCTATTTTTAATTCTCATGCAGGAAACTTCTACAACCTTTTCTGATGAAAAATAACCTATCTGATATTTCCCCTCTCCTTTAAAATGTTTATCCTGCTCTGAATCTGCAAGGTGTAATATCATAAAGGAAGGTCGAGTTTCACAGACGCTCAGGGCTCCGCTGCGTGCTCCCCCCACTTTGAAGAGAAGAACAATAGTCCCTTAAGTGTTGCTGCTGGTGGCACAGCAGCAATTCACGACGGAGGGTTGGAAATCTGAAATTAAAATAAACTGCTTAAAACCTGCAGACGGAGAGAGAGATGCAGGAGACCGAGTAAAATGGGACAAGCTCTTAACCCTATCAACAAAGTGCTCATTGTTCCAGTTTAAAACAAGTAACACAGCAATAAATATTGAGCAAAGGAAGTTAACCTGTATCCACAGCCTTTGAATAAACACAGAAGTTGAAAGTAAAATCAATGCCAGGCCTTTGGCTCTTGCCAACTTGTGCTTTACTCCTGCTCTCTTGGCTTTGTTTTTACTTTTGGGGATTTTCTTTGCCTCCTCTCCTGTTATTCATACTTCCCTGTAAAAACCCCTTATCACACTGCAAAAGGACAAACAAGGAACTGCAGCACACAATTAAGAGACGCGAACAACAGCTTGGTGGCATTCCGCAAATCCACCTGAGTGCAGATAACCATGAAGGAAAGGGCCAGGTAAGATGCCCCCACCTCCTTCCCGCACCCCTTCCCCATAGGGGACCGGACTCAGCCCTGCATACCTCTAACCATCAAATCCAGCTGAATGTTTGCTGTCTAGGACTGCACAGGCAGCATGTGGCATCTCTGGAAGATACAGGCATATTCATCTTACTACAGAAATCTGAGCATTTCAGCTCTTGATTTAAGTATGGATAAATGCCTCGGTTAGTTCTCATTTTTCCTAAAGCGGTTTATCCACTCTTGTGCCAGTACCTCAGTCAGTAATACAGGTTTTCGCAGTGAGTATTAATTCTGACTTCACTTTTAAATCACATTTTCTTCATTTGAGCATTATTATATTTCACAGAACAAGGCCTGAGCATCATGCAAAAGGCATTCTGGTCCTTGGTTGTGAATACAGTTGTGTAGGCAGAGGAATATTTGTTTTCCAAGTAATTTGCGCACATTCACAAAATTGCAGCTGTCTGTAGTTCTCCTGAAATATCTGCTCTGATGTTTACAAGCCATAAAACATAATCTGTCTTTTGTAGGGTTCCAATTGTTACATTTGGAAATACATATATATATGTGCATCTTTTTTTTACACTCCCATTACATACTGCTTACGAAGCCTGTACAACACCAGCACTATCCTGAGGAGCTACTGCCCTGAGACAACAGTGGACAAACCTTTGTGAGAACCAGAAGGACCTCTCTAATACACTTTGTGGATCACAGAATCACAGAATGATTTGGGTTTGAAAAGACCTTAAAGCTCATTCACTTCCAGCCCCCTGCCATGGGCAGGGACACCTTCCACTAGAGCAGGTTACTCCAAGCCCCATTCCAACCTGGTGTTGAGCACTGCCACAGATGGGGCATTACTTATCAAGAAGGACCTCACTCTTATCCCAGCATAGCCATCCCATGAAGAAGACCACATGAAATGGAGGCATGGGTGACAACTCAGCTCAGGGAGATAGCCTGCTGCCTTGGCCCAAGAAGAGCTCATGCTGGGATGGACATACAATGTAGCCAGTGACAACCGTGACCCATCATTCAGCAAACAGGTCCCTTTACACATGTATTCTTGCAAGCAAACCCAGCAACATTAAAAAAACTAAATTTGCAATGTGGCTATGAACCAACAGGCTAGGCTGGCAGTTGGCATCTCCAACAGGTTTGTTCTGGGTGTTTCTTAGCTATTAACAGTCAGCCAAAGCAACTCTACTTGTTGCTGCGGTCTTTTCCCAATGAAAGATGGGATTTTTTTCACAGGGTTTCTGTTATTTGCCTTTTGCTTCATCTACAGCTAAAAAACTGGTTTCTTACAAAAGTTGTCCAAATGAACAAAACACCATTCCCTACGACAACGAAGTCCTTGGGATAGGTATTTCCCACAGTAAATGCGGAAAAACTGAAAAACTGACTGGAAAGAAAAATAAGAGGTAGGAAGCTATACCCAGCTCAGTGGGATCCCTTAACTCCAGCGGACTCCCTGGATAGTTGTCACTTAAACCCAGGACAAATCTGTCCCAAGCTGTTCAACCCCATGCTGCAACCCATCCAAGAGGTCCATGTGGCTGCAGAGATGTGTAGTAAAAGGCTCAATGTTGAGATATACCACAAAGGTTAATAACTGAAAACACAGCAACGTATTATTTGAATCTGTGCTGCTTAAAAAATGCCTAAGTGACACAACCGGCAAGAAAGCGCTGAGCTTTGATAGTCACACATAAGGCTTTAAACACCCTCAACCCGTTGTGTTCTACCACATTATGTACTTGATGCTTGCTGGCATGAGCTATGGAGCTGCAACATGACTCCCATGATACAACACGATGGAGGACAACCTTCTGAAGGGCAGATGGTATCAAGCTACGGCACTGGTGACCTTGGCAGCTCTGGCAGAGGCACCGCTGCCTCCTCACACCGTGCTCTGACACCCATCGCTACCTGAGCTTCTCCCGTCATCTTCCCACCTCACTTCCAAATGCATCTCAAAACTTTTTCAGGTAGACAAGCTAAACCCAGGATGTAGATTTTCCAATTAGTCTCTGTTTAAACATCTGTTGGTAGACTGCATTTAACATTAGTTATTTGAACAAAGCGCAATTTGATTAGGCTGTCTGAAACGGAGCCAAAGTCTGCAAAATAATAGCTCAATTAAATTTTGTTTTCCTTTCATTTGTCTTATACTTTCCTGAGTGTGATACAGTTGCATATAATCAAGTAAACTAATTCCTTTCAAAATGAGATATTTTGGTGCCTTTTCCATCTCCTCTCAAAGTTTATTTAATAATCTATTCCATCTTCTCCATGCTTCATCGAACTTCATCCTGACACAAAGTACATTTCTTTCTTGTGCCTTCAGTCTACTTTCATTTTTTATGCTTTCGATGACTTGAGATTATGTGCCATTAATGTTATACCTTAAATAGATCAGTAATTTATAAATGCAGATTACACTTATCAGGAAAATAAAAACCTTTCAGCAACGCAGCAGCCTCTTCTTTGCACACACCACAAAATATTTAGCCAACCAGACAACACAGCTGTAAAACTGTCAAGCTCAAAAGCCACATCCAAGCGGCATTTCCAATTGTCTCCCTGGGTTTAGTTTCTACTTATTCTGTTATGTTGCACTTGTTGCCCTGAAACTTCAATATTAGCTCTGGAGATTCAAACACATGAGGCAAACAGCTGCTCTCCTCCGCTCAAGCAAGCAAGATCAAACTGCCTTCTCCCTTTTCCTCCTGCTTTTCATTTTTTACTTTCTTTTTAACCAAATCGCTGTAATTCAAGTATTTCTGACAAAGTTGATGGTTTTAGGGCAAAATTCTGCTCTGTGATCATCACTGCAGCTTCCTCCAAGTGCACACTCGGTCAGTGCACGAGGTGCACCAGAGCTTCCCTATGCTGACTACAGAAACTTTGCCTTGAGGATATAAAAATGAGAAAGTCACAGTAACTTAGCTGCTATGTAGATGTGTGTATGATTTAAATTTAAACATTAAACATTTAAACATTAACTTCTTTCACACTTCTGTTAAGAAAGGAAGAAGCATACATTCTTTGAGAGAAGAGATTGCTTTTATCGGAGGAGATTTTCGATACGCGGTACTTTAGTGGGGTTTTTTTTTCTTTCTAGCATATTTGTGGCGAAGTGTGAACACAAAGGGACAAGCTGAAATAGGTATCTGGCAGCTCTTCCCCAGCGCGTGCTGCTGAAAGCCACAAGTACTACTGCAGTTGTTGAAAATCTGTGATTCTAATGCAGAAAGGCGAGGGACTCCTTCCTCCTGCACTGGTCCAGCTCTGCCCTGCCACGCCACAGGCTGTACTTCAAAATACTCCTGCAACAAAGCAGCCTTCAGCATTAGAGGCGGCTCAAGTCCGTGGAAGTTCAAAATGGGATATGTCCTATTTAAAATGTAGAGAGCTACTAAATATGACAACCATCTGATGTATGAAAATTATTCACAACCAAAAACAGACAGTCTGGAAATAGCTGGGATGACTTCATTTAGACAGAATTACCCAAATCTGTTTCTAATATACACAGTACACATAATAAATTTTTACAATATGACAAGGAAAACAAACTTAATAAAAGTTCCCGATCTTTTGTTACACAAGCAAGCTATAGCCATGATATGTTTATAATATTTTGCCTATGATATCACAGCTAAGTAACAAAAGCAGAGCAACACAAAAACCAGTTACTAGGTATGACTTCACCTTGCGACTCCCATAGTGACATCGCTGCGCGCATCACCCCAGCGTCCCACCTTCCCCACCTACAGCCCGTGCTCCACAAGTACTCGCTTTTCACTAATACTCTCCTTTTCTCCTTCTCCCAGGCACCCTTTGACTCGGGAAGCTGCGGATCTCTATGACGAGAGTTTGTTTTTTTCCAACGACACCAGGACTCATCTGAACGGTAAGAGATTTTTAGCCTGTTTCCTGAACTCCTGGTTATTTGACAAGTGCTTGAAAACCCTGTTATAAACAATCTCTGTAGGAAAACAGATGATGTCTTACGATCACAGAAGGTAATTTTTTCAAGAACCCAACTTTTTGAGCATTTCCCAGATGCACCGCGTCAATCTTCCTGCGTTTGACTATCTCAGCTGGTTTTCCAGCCCGGGCGTTTCGCCAGGCAGGCCGGACTGCCCCTCATTGTCACTTCTGTTCGATGGCACTTGCACCCACTGCTGTTATTCCAGGCTTCAGGAAATTTTCTAACCACTGGACAGGCTCCAGCACTGCGCACTAATAAGTTGCAGATTGCAGCACTCTAAGCGTGTGTGTGTGTGTGTGCATGCGTGTGTCAGATCAGGGCCACGGTTTGAAGGGGGGTGGGGTGGGGAAACAGTAGTTCAAAAATGCTGCCTACTCAAATTGACAGAAAAGTGACCCCTGCACTTCATCAGAAATTCCTGCAGACTGACAAAATAAAGGAGTTTGCTTTTATCACACACAGTAAGACTCATATGGAAAAATGGAAACACTACATCACTCGACCTTAGGTTGCCCCCTTTTCAACCACAGATGAATATTATGTATAAAAATTGTAAATCAATTTGAGATGTATTAAAGGAGATTCTCCTTTTTTTCCTATATTAAAGGTAATACCTTTTAATCTCTAGATTCATTTTGTAATGTCAAGTAAATGAGAAAGACTTAATTTCCGTAACTGAATTTTGTTACTCTTAAGTCTATTTAGCATCTCTGCATGGTGTTCACATCATTTCCTACACTTTGCTTGCATCAGGAAATAATGAGCAAGCATCACTTACCCAACACTGAGTCACAAATATTTGCCTACATTAACAGAGCATTAAAAGCCATTTTAAACAACTTAAGGAAACTGCGCTAGCTTTGAACTGTGATTCACTACTATGAGAAATGAAGAAACTTTTCCTCTTCTAAAGGCAAAAAAATCAGCTGTTGCAATCTCCTTGTAGTATCCTTAGTTCCGAGAGCAGACTTTCCCCTTACACAATAGATTTCTTTGCTTAATGAAACTACTTCTGAAATTTTCCTATGCTCGGTGTTGGATACTTTGAAATTTCAATCTTTTCACATCCTTGAACTCTCATCAACATTTTTTTCCAGACTGTGTCAATAAAATTGATTACTTGCAGTTCTGAACTCTGTTCTGCACATGGAAATAAAACAATTTGTTTTAAAGGATTTTCTGAAGAAAGCAGAACTTGGCAATCCTATCACCAAGATCAAAAAAAAAAGGGAAAAAAAAAAAAGGGGCCAAACCAAGCAAGCCTTCCCCACAAAGAGCAAAACAAAAAGAAACCTCTCCAGCAAACAAAAGAGAAGCGACATCCTGATCTTATCACTACAGAAGCGAGAGCTGAATTCCTGACATACACATCATCAAATTCGCCGCTGTTCTCCCGACTGATACGTCTCCCCGACGGATATGGACGATCTTTTTGGATCATTAATATGTTCATTAATTTGTTATCAATTCTTGCTCACTGTACTTTAAACTGCTCCGTACCATGGCTCAGGAGTGCCTTGACAGTGCTGGTGTCACCACACGCGTCAGGAACCCTGACTGCCCGGTTGTTGAGATGCCTCATGCCTACAAACCGATCTGTTGCTTTTACAAGTTTAATCTGGGTATTAAGGAGCTGATTGTGGAACCATGTCGCTGTAACATCTTCAACCCGCTGTACATCATATAAACCACTATAGGAGGGGGCAGTCTCCCAAGATTCCTAGCAGCAGTGCATACCTTTAACTCCCTAATCTGTAATACTACAAAATACTGCTCTCATTTCTTCCCAAGCACAAGTGGACTACCAGCAAGGGTCCAACAGTGTTATTCCTAATTACCTTTTTTTCACTCTTGATCCTGTGGCGCTCATAATTAGTTACCTGGGGCTGCAATCCAATTTGAAGTGATGACAAGAAAGTGATCCATGAAAAAGTAATAAGTTAAATCCAATTTCAGCCTTCCTCTAATTAAATGCACATGGAACTAATGACTCAAACCCTACCATTTCAGTGATAATGGTAATTAGCGAGGTGGGAGTCACTCTCTTTTTTCAACACTGTAGGTGTAAACCACAAGGTAAAATGGCAGGAGCACTCTTAATTACATGTGTCATTTTGTCAGCAATTTACACATTTCTGACCAGTCAGGAAGGTTTCATTTGTTTTCCCCTTCCCCGAGGTGGGTAACACGCGGCCGGAGCGGGGCCCAGCCAGCCCCATGGCCCCACTCCCAACATGGGCAGAAAGCACAGCTTTTACAAACCTGTTCTCTAAATGCTTCATGGCAAAGCAGAAAACCTGCGGCAAGACTACACTGGGGGTGCTCTAACGAGACACAGGGCTGGAAATGAGGGATCCTGGCTCCTACTTTAAGTTTTGCCCCTCAGGACCAACTCCTTTATAATATGGCAGATGCCCAAAGTCCCAAATACCCCAGAGGGAGCTACACACCTTAACGCAGCTCTCTGACCTTGGGCAAGTCACTTAGTACCTCTCTGCTGGGGTTTACACAGCTATAAAATGAGAATAATCACATTTGCTGACAGCTCCTCACACTGCCAGCTCTCCCAATATACTGGTATTTTCCTAGAAGCCATGTTTTTTTGGAATCATATAATTACAGGACAATCACAGACTTCTTTCAAGAGAAGAAAACCTGCATTTGTCACCTTTCTGCTCAGCATGGAAAGCTGGAAAACCTGGATATTAAAGGCTTTAACAAATATGTAAAAGGGCAGCAAAAGAAGGCCCACTGGGTTCACTGGAAAAAAAAATAAATTTGAATCTTTAGTATCAAAATTTTCAAGCTGATAATGTAAAAAAAAAAAAAAAAAAACCCGATTCAGGTTTTCTCCTGTCTGTGGGGTGGATGATTTCTGCACTTCACAGGCACTGACTAACACCTACATCTGGTCTACAGGCTGAAAGAATTATGGGTCCTTTGGTAGAAACCAGCAACAGTCAACTTTGCTTGATTTCCAAAGTCAGAAGTAAAAGTCAAGGATTCATGTGCAGTTTTCATAGGTGAACTATTTAAACCCTGCAGAAGTGAAATCTCAGCCCAACTGGAGTTGGTGGCAACATTCCCATCGGCTTGGCTGAAGCCTTATTCAGACCAACTCACGTGTTCAAGAGTGAAACAGAGAGATACTCATACAAATGGAATAAATACACTTGCAAATTCACCTCCCCTCCCAAATTATCTGCTGAGACATTAGTTCTCTTCCAGTTGTTAAATTTACCACCATGTAAAAAAGGTGCCCTGCGTGTAAAGCCCAAGACCACATAACCTGGTACTTGTGGGCTCCAAGCGAAACAGAGAACACCCTTCCCTTCACCTTTCAGTGTTTAAGATGCTGTTGAGCTAATGATCTCTAATTTCATAAAAAAAAGACAATAATTGCCCCCAACACCAAGCAACAGTGATTATTAAATCTTGCCCTTTTCTATCTCTCAAGATACTGGAAAGAAATAGTAAGATAACACAGCATGCAAATTGAATTCTACAAAAGCCCAGCCAAAACGCTGCTTTAAAAAGCAGCGGTATGCAAAGGCAAGGACAGCTCTGTCCTCTCAGCCTCCCCCAGTCTCTCCCCAAAAATCTAAACCAAACCCAAATTCTTTCCCTGGCCGTGAATTAAAAGGAAGACTTATTTTCTGTTTTGTCAACTGAAACCAAAAGTTTCCATCTTTGTAATTTCATTGCTGCTTCTCTCCAAACACATGCAGGTTCACTATCATACAATGAACCTCATTTTAATCCCATGAAAAAGTCAAGTGATGGGTTTCAATTGCAAGATACTGACTCTGGATGTCCTAAATCTGTTTTCAGTCCAGTATCCAACTTTCAGCTCAATGCAACATTTACGTCTTTAAAAAAAATTGTATTTTTAGTATTGCCAAAACACACATGCACTTTTACTTTCTTGGGAGAAAATGTGTCTCTTGATTTGCTTCCAATCTGTGTGCTCTTGCCAGCAACTAAAACACTTAAAGAACCAAAATGAATAATCGTTAGGAGCATCAGCAATTAAAGCTGCAAATTTTAATCAATACATCTATTAATACAAAGATATATCTATCTTGGCCAGGAAAAATGTGCACATTTTCAAAATCCTAAGCATACCTGGCCTGTTAAATTATTTGTTTCATAGACTTAAGGAAATCCAATGTCTATGGCAAATATATTACCAAACAGGCTTTAGGGTTTTTTTTTTCACTTCCAGTAATTTTTGCAGGGATGATGTATTTTTTTTTATGCTCTTTTCCCAACTGCTGGTTACTAAATCCATTCCTTAACTTCCAATTTTCTTTTGTTTGTGTCATCAGGCTGTGAAACCGGAGGTCACTGCCAAATGTAAAGCACGGCAGTGCAAGATAGGCTCAAAATGTGAGTCATCCGGTATTTGGAGATTTATTTACTTTCAGCTATCAACAGAGCACATCTCCACTCCTGTGTCCAACTTCTTATACACTGAATATGTCAAAATCTGCTAAAATCAGGTCTCCAGGCAGAATTAACAAGGTCAAGAGACTCAAAAGACACAACTGGAGCCCACTGTCATGTAGACGTTTTTTTGAAGTCCCAGTGCCCCAGTGTGGCCACAGGATACCAGGATCTATTTAGGTACGTGTGGCTATTTGATCAGTGAATAAAGAAGGAATATAGAATATGATCCACAAGATGACTACAGATTAGGTATACAGTATTTAGTAGATGAATTTTCCATACCTGTTTGTGGTAGCGGGGTTTATGTGACAAACCTGCCAGCCAACATTAAAGTGCTGAGCCCAACATGCAGCTATTCCAGCCCTGCGTGGAACCACACCAGCCTCCCCGCTTGGGCAGGACCACAGAGCATCTGATAAGGAGAACCAGCACCCTGGGTGAACAGCATCCCGTCCCCGCCTTGTGTAATGCCAACACAGCTCCCAGCACTCATCTTACGGAACTCTTCACCAGTGCCTTCACCAAGCACAGCAGAGATAAGCAATGCCTACAGTACTCTTGCTATACACAAAGTCTGCCTGTCAGAAAAAAAACGCAGGTAACTGCTAACCACTGTGGCTATCGAATGAGACATCTCTTTTTATAAGCTAAGTGCAAAGATGACTCGGTTCATTATTTAAGCAAACTTTTGGAAAACGGGTGTATTTCCACCTCCCTCAGCATTTATTCTACGTGCTGTCAGCAATGGGTATTGCCTCGTCGGTGCGGTGCCATCCAACTTCAAGGGCTGTGGGTGCTTGTGTGGGTGCAGTTTTACTCACAAATTCTACCCCCAGCACCACCGTTTTCTTTCAGCAACAGATTTTCATTGCAGGGATGTGCTCAGTGTCTGTTACAATCAAGAGGACTTCCAGTACATTTAAGACCGCAAAAGCACCAGGAGTGAGGAGGGGATAGGAAAAAAAAAAAAGACTGGGCAGTCATTTGAATCAGTGAGTGACAGGCTGGGCCAGCTCTCTGTATACATTAATAAATTAGAATTTTAATTGTGTCTCCGACTGCAGGAGCTGCTCCAGTACTTTAATACGTACCAACAATTGCCTATGTTATGGAATCCGCGATGTGGCCTTCACTGTTGACCTCTGCAACACAATTCCCAGTCTGACTACGGAAACTGTTTGGTTTGATCCTTTCAACTTATTTGAATCCTGACAAATAAGCTCACAGCTGAAAGGTCAACACAGTCATATTTCATCCTCTGGAGCTATTCTTAAGACATCTGCACAACAAAGCACTTCTTTTAGTACCTGACACTGGAACTAGCCAGCACAATCTCTCATTAAAAATGTCCCCAGTGGAAGAGTCTATTAAAAGGCATATGGATCAGCTATGGATTTACCAAATAAAATATTTTTGAAAGCATTAATGTAACGCTCTGGATTATGGTGCTCTATGCTGCCAATAAAACGTATATTTGCCCAATGACAAAATGCTTCATACTTTCCAAAAGAATAATGGCTCGGCTATAAAGTGTGAGGTGTTGTCCAGCAGCCTGAGCAAGGGGGTGGGAGCCAGGAACTCATGAATCTTAATCCTACCTCTAAACCAAATTCCCTCTGTGATCCTAAGCAAGTCACTTAACCTGTTTCCCTCAGTTTCCCAGTCCAGAACTGGGATAATGCTACTTACTTATCAGACTTTCCTTCTGGGGGTGTTTTGGAGATTAGTATTTGCAAAATGCTTTGAAGATGAAATCACTACACAAAAGCGAGAAGTTGTCCATGCTAGGCCAAGGGCTGAAGTTAATGGCTATTCCTCACTCAGGCAAAACTCCCCTTGAAGTGCCTGTCAGCTTTATTTGGGTAAGAACTGCAGGATGGGGTCCTCTCACTTTACTGTCAAGGCCTTTAGTGATGTTGGCTTTACCTTCCACATTCTACTACATATTTAAAGCACCCAGGATTCGTACTTTTGGAGGAAAATAATCTGAAGCACATATAAAAGGCAAGAGAAGCAGCAATGCTGTCAGGGAACTCATGGTGATAGTATATCAAACTAAAAAAAAAAAAATAGAAAGAGCAAAACAGACATGAGTTTGACAACGTGCTATGACAACAACGGAAAAGAGAAAAAAAGTGGAAAGAATTTGGGGCTACAGAGGCTGAAGCATCAGATATAGAAGAACGAGATAAGATAAATGTCCCAGCTACAGGGCTTTGTGTGACTGCAGCTGAACTGTTGTATTCAGGAACTTATTATCAAAAATACAGTGACACGCTGCAATTGCAAAGAGAGCAGTAATAAAAGCAATAACCAGCTGCAACCCAGCAAAGTGGTCAAGGGTCTGGAAGTGCCGGTTTACGAAACACATAAAGAACTAGATACATATAATTTGCCAAAACTGGCAAGTACATGTTAGTATCTCAGATGTTTGAGGAGTGTGAACACGAGGCAAGGCAACGGACTGACTCAGTATTTACACAAGCAGTATTACTTGGAGCAAGAGGATGGAATTAAAGTGGAAAGTTCCTGAGCGTGTGCTTTGTTATGGAAAACCATCTGAAGGAAAATAATAGCGGTCCTACCCACCACTTGGGATTTCTAACACTAGAATAGCAAAAGAAGAAAAAAAGAGGAAAATGTGATACATGACCTAATAGGTCTTTCTTGTCTTTAACTCCTGTGATTTATCCTGTAAGACTAGCAAAATGTACTCCAAAGCCGCCTATGTATGCAGACATCTTCTGTTTGGGAATGCTGTACTGGTTTTAGCTTTCTGAATTCATAACAGCACAAAGCCTGGTAATATTTAGATTTTCTTTCTAAAGATGTCCATACATCAGCAGACAATAAAAGGGGAAAAAACACACTGACGATATGATATCCTAGTATTTCCCCATATCCTTGACACAGCAAATCATCGGTTTGAGTGAACACAGACTACAAATGGAACAGCAATCAAACAGAAATGTTAATGCAAATCTCCTATGCACACTGACACAGTAACAAAAGCTATTCCATTTTGTCATGATCCAAACCTACCACTTGCTAATAGACATACACACTCATGTAAATATGCTGTGGTGGGATTTTCAAGCACACCTAGCACAGGTCCTCACACCACCTACATCAGCCACAGCCGCTCTGTGTGGACTTCACTAGGAGGAAGCTCCTGAATGTCCTATCCCAACATCCACAAGGAAGACACATTTATTCAGCTTTTACAAGCCTGCTCAGGGAGGCACAGAGGCTCCCCTTACCTGAAGGGCTGGCTGTTTATCATTCCTCTTCGGAGACTTTAATCCACTAACTTGTTGCTGCTGCTGCTGCTGCTGTTGCTGCTGCTGCTGCTGTTGCAGTAGAAGCTGCCGTGCTACCTGGAGAGCCTGCAAGGGAAGAGGTTTGAAAACTGAGTTTACAGCAGACAGGGTGTGGGGAGCTACATGCACAGTACCTAGGGTCAAGGCAACCCTTGGCCATGGGGTACAATTCCGCTCTTGAAGCACCCTCACTAAGGAAAGCAGTTGACTTCCACAAAAAAAGACAAGTCAGCACTTGCATTCAAAGGGGCAATATCCCACTGCTGAGTTTCCTATTCTATGGAGACTATGAGGAAAACAGCAGCAGCTGACGTTCAGCTCCTGGGTGGGAGCCTTGTGTAGCTGCAGGAGCAGCTCACAGCCCTCCTAGCTACCAGCAGGCTCTTGTGCTAATGGCTTTCATGCTCCTCTTTTCCAGTGGGTCAGGTCAGGTTTACAGAAGAGGGCAGTCATATATCACTGCGTGCTCTCCTGAGAGCCAGAGGAAGTCAGGGAAGTTTCTGGAAGGCTGTGGTAGGAGGAAGAGAAGAGCCAGTGGCAAGCAGAGAATCCCAAAGGTACCATGCTGAAGGCTGAGGAAGCTGCGAGGAGCATTCACAGTGAATGCGTTGAAAAGCAGGGACAGCACCTCAGCCCACCAAAATCACTAAGAGCTCGTGACGGACCAGCAGTGGGGACTCAGAAGGGAGGAGGCAGAGCAGCGAAGGGACAGCGCAGCCTTACGGGGTGGAGAGGCAAAGGATACGATCATTAAAGCAAGAACAGAGCATCACACAGTGGGGAGCTACTGCAGTACTTTGTGCAAAGTGAGAGAAGAGTGGCCCTGGGCACTGGAGCTCTGTGGGGCCTCATTTCTGCATCAGGTGGGGAAAAGAAAACAAGGGAAGGTGAAGGGGAAAGAAGTACAAGGGCCAAGTCCCTGCCCTGGCTCCCCAGACGAGGGACCAGAAGGATAATCCCAGTAAGACAGGCGGTGGCATCCTTGAGGCTCCGCTGCTGAGACCTGAGCCCGCTGCTCCCAGAGGATTCACCAGCACCGGACTCGGGCCGCCTTGGTCTCCTTGGAGACGTTCAGTACATGTGTAGGTGGAAAAGTGGGAAGGCTGAAGACTTCATTAATGTAAAACAAGAAAAATAGTCCCTTTGCAAGATGCCTACACGGAAGGAGGGAAAAAGCCTTCCCCACTCCTACTGTGTATGCTCTCTGAGTGACTTAATTAATACCTATTTAATTAAGGAGTCAGATATGCTTCGGGTTTCACTTGCTTCTCCGAGGTGCAAGTGTCTCATCTCAGCACAGAACTGCTGGGAAAGGTTTGACACTGAGGACTGCAAACTCGGATCTGTCACCCCCAGTAAAACCTTGCTGTTTTATGGCCTAGGCCTGTATTTGACTTTGAAGGGACATTCAGCAGCCCAGGGAGAGGCTGAAGAAGGACCGCTGCTGGCCAGCACACCAACGCAAGTTGGGCACAGAGACCTTACCATGCTCCGACAATGAGCCCTCATTTCAGATTCATTAACAAGTCTCCACTGGATCAGAAAAACTCCGTAAGGCTGGATGTGATTTCCGGCAGACCTTGGTGTGATGAAGAAGTCAGCCTTTACACTTCAAACTGGCCATAACTCAGTGCTTGGGGAGCATCTCTACAATGGTCTATGTCTCCATGAGGGGTGTGAGGAGCTGCCAAGCAGGGCACGTCTCTGCTCACACACACATCTACAACCACCCTCGCCATCGGTTCAACATCAAGAACCTAGAGCCCAGCAATTAACACAATGCAACAAAGGAAACCTTTCTGCAGAATGTGCTAAGAATGGTTAAAAAAAAGGTTATTTTTATTGAATTAGCTTATTTAGCTGTTAAAACATCTTCAAGGGTGGGCAGAAACAGCAGAAATAAAACCTACAAGGCTTAAGGGGATGGGCAACAAATACTCACCTACTTAACAGGGCTGTTGTATGGCTTATTTAATTAATGAATACTTGTAAAGCACTCTGAGTTGCTCAGACAAGAAGCGCTATACAGTACAAGCGCAACATATTATTATATATTATTAAGACTGGCTCTGCAGAAGAATAATTCCAGGTAAATGTGCAATCAAATGATCATTTTAGTTCCCAGTAATTAGATTCAATAGGCCAAAAAAACCCACAGAAGCCTTTCTTTAATCATACACTAAACAATCAGAACATCCCTAACCTTTCAAGCTACAGCCTTTTTGAATAAAACATCATCAGCTTATAGATATTATTCCAAAAAGAACCAGTCACCATATGTGTTGTCTCTTTGAAATACAGTTGCTATAGCAGACCCTGCATGCATTTCATGTGATATGATCATATTCTACCCGTTCTGGCAGCTGAGAGGTTGCACAATTAAATTGGCTGCCAGAAATTTTTGAAGATTCCCAGAACAAGTAGCCGTGCAAGAAATGCCTGCTTTCTGCTCGAGCTGGCCACGAAGCTCTGCGCAGCTTGGTGGGGTGGCTGCTGCCACCACCAGTCCTTAGCACAGCTGACCCCATGCTGATGATCTCTGCCCTCAGGGCAAGGCTCTGATGGGGCAAAGCCAGAGCTCTGTCCCTGCTCTGGTCCCACCTGCACAGCACCCACTCAAGGTGACATCTTACATCACCGTGGTCCATGTCGGGCTGGCACTTGTCCTGGCACTGGGGGGAAGGAAGGGATTAAGAAGAATGAGAGTAATGAATGGGTTGGCCAAAGGGAATATCCCAGATACAAGGATCTGGGATGGACAGGAACAGCAAAGGGAGAAACATGGAGGGGCAGGCAGAGGTGAGATGGCAGCAAGCTGACAGCTCAGGGGACTGCAGCTTGAAATGGCATTTCTCATCTCTCTTCTCTCAAGATTTCACTTTTCTACTTATAAATAACTGACAGCAATAAAAGCTAAGCATCAGATGAGCTAGGGTTTAAGATGCGGAAGGCTGTTTATAACTCGGATCTGGTTCTTACTGAACATCTGCATCAAGCAGCTACTGCATCCTTGGTGGTACAGTGAACCCAGGGATGCCAAGTCCCTCCATGTTTCCCTGCTCAGACCTTCCTCTCTCCTGTCTCAGACCAAGCACTACTCCTGCCATTTCCAAGTCTCATCCACACTCCTTACACATGATGGGACGTGTAGAAGATGGCTAGTTCAGTTCTGGAGGCACCAACCCTCTTTCCTCTTATATGCAAAGTATTTCAAGTCCACTTGGAGTGCCTTCATGAAACTAATTTCTTGATGTTGGTTCAAGCCTGGTGAACATCCGCACATCCCATTTAATCCGAGCCAGCAAGTGCTGCACCTCTACCCTCCTCTCTGGTTCCACTCGTAGTCCATTGCTGGATGCTGGTGAGGGAGCCCTGCTGAGGCTGCCAATGCTGCACAGTGCTCAAGCAAGAATAGACGGGGAAATTAATTTGAGAGTGAAGTCAGTCCCACAACCTTCATCAGCACGGAGATTCGCAAGCAGGCCTGTACATTAATAAAGCTTCCTGTGGGAGTAGATGTTGCCTTTGATTTGCATGTGAATTCAATGCTAGTGAGAAGTGCCAGACTGTCAGACATGGAGACCAAAGTCTCTTATCTTTCCAAAAGCTTCTGTAGCAGTTTCCCCACATTTCCTTAATCATCTGCCTTGTCCTCAACTTACTGAACAGGCAGTAGAGAGTAAAGCTGGACTCGGTTCAACTCCTGCTGCTGCCAAGTCCTGAAACAAGGGTGCCAGGACTGTTTACTGCTAGCCAACAGCTCTGCTAACGTGGCCCTCTCCTCACGAGCAGGTGCTCTGACATCTCCAAGCTCTTTTCACACATTCCTCCCCACTGCCATAATTACATCCGAAATCTCCACTTCTGCAAGTGAACAATTGCAGGGGCTGTGGTAAACATAGCTCGTGCTTGTGTATCCAGGCAACTGCATGGTCCTTCACAGGACAGGCAGGTAGAGATGCCAAGAGCCCCAGAACCACAGAGGTGATTCAGATATCTAGCCCATGATTACCAGCAGCCATGTTATGTGCCACCAGTCTGCACTGCTTGAAGAGCCTGCAAGCCTTGGGACAACAGACCCAAATGCCAACCCTGGCCTCCAGCAGCTAATCATACACCATCAGCAATCATTCTCCTCTGTGCATTGAAATACAAGCAGGAAATCTTCCCACTTACTGAAGGAAGAGAAATCAAAGCATCCCCTAGCAAGAGCATCTCCTGAGTGTCATGGTTCTTGGTCACTATCAACAGGATTTGAAAGGACAACATCAGTAAAAGGCTCACTACCAACCAAGTCATCCTGATTCTGCTCGGTGCTATGCCTAAACGCAAGATACAGTAAATGAACTCCCAAGCTGTTTTCTTATCCATTAGGAAATCACCAGAGATAAGGAGATTTTCTGGCGTAAAACAGAGAGCAGTAAAAAGGCAACTGAAACGCTGTACTTCAGAGAGATTGACCAAACTAGGGATGATATGTGGGAGCCAACACAGGGTGACACTAACCCATGAAGCATTTTAACAGCACATTCACGGTGAGATGAATCAAGACTGTTTCATTCAAAGATGCCACAGATTAAGTGGGAAGCCCCATCAAAAATCCCTCTCCCTGTGCTTAGGGAAGTGGCAACCACCTGAGGTTTCCCAACTAGTCAAAGCACCAGGTGGGGGGAGAAGTACACATTTGAGATGCCCAAGACCATTTTATTGCAAGATAGACAGAATGTGAGTTGTTTGCCCAGCTGTTGTTTGCCCAGGCACTGTTACCACCCAAGTTACTGTTGTAATACAACATTTTCAGCAAGCAGCTCTATCTTTCAGTTTCATCATCCTCTTTGGGTAAGTTCTGATCAAAGGGTAAAAACATAGCCCAGCCTCTGACTGCATGTGGCTAGAAACTCCTGAAGGGGGCTGGGGAAGGGAAACACACTGGAAAGAAAAAGAGCAGAACTTTAAAAATAGAATGCTGCTTAAATGCCATATACTTGCTTACAGTGTTAGTACATAAGGAAAACAGTAACAGGATCCAGTCCTATGGAGCCTCTTGCTAACTTGTTCCACCACTGCAGCCAGTACAACAAGGCAGTGACTCTCCAACTGTTTTTCCATCAGCCTGTTTCTATTGAAGAAAAACAGCTCAGCGCCTCCTTTCCTATCTGCTCCAACCGATATTAATATCAATCAGCTATTAATGAAATGTGAAGACCTAGGGCTATAATGGGTCTGACTCTAATGCCAGGAAAAGCTTACTTCTGCACCTGAGTTTTATCAGGCATGGAAAGACTGATCCAGGGAACTGCAGGACGTATGGAAAAGTATGTAAGTTGGAGGGTGGGCAGACAAGCAACAGACATGAGGATGCAAAAGAAACCGGCGTCCTGTCTGACTGCCAATTCCCAGGACAGTTGTGCAGTAATTGGCTGCCTCCGAAATGGAGAAGCATGCACATAGAAGGGAACAAAACAAAATCCCTTGAGTTTTTACAGATTCCTAAGAATTTTGGGCCTTTCCAGGTGGACAAAGCTGCCCATCAGGAAAGCAACTTGAGAAAGGAGGAAGGAAGTGTTCCCAGAAATCAGAGATGGTCCCACAGCCATCTGAAGTGTCCAAGCAGTAAATCCGGAAAGTTACTTGCCAGCCAACATCATCATCTGTCCGTTATTTCAGTTATGGTCATTAAAAAGCAAAACACAACACAACAAGCAGAGAGAGATGAGACAGAAGATATTTTTAAGGGCACAATCAACTCTTGGAGAAAAAACAATGCTACCCCAGTCCCAGACTCCAGAAACGAGACCTTCTGGGTTGACCTCAGAGCAGTAACGGATAGCTGGATCCTTACCCAGCTATGATTGCAGCTAAGCTTTCCCCACAGTGTCTTGGGCAAAGCATTGCTTTGCAGCATCCAGGCATGCAGCTCTCCACCATCTATTTTTCCCAGAGTTTCACATGTCTTTTAGGCACTGAGGGACCACCCGGTTTGCAGGTAAAGGGGCCTCTCACAGTGGAGACATGGCGCATCTCTCAGAAGGGTTTCCTGCTTCCATTTAGTCTCACAAGGCAAGTACCTTTGTTTCTCCCGGGTGGGACGAGGTGGGATTTAGACTCAGCCAGCAATCTCTCTTCTTTCTCAGCTCCCATCTGTCCTCACACCCCGCTCCACTCCACAGCTGCTCCCAGCAGAGCGGCAAGATGCAGCTCACAAGCTCAGAAGCCCGGATGCACCCAAGCTTCAGAGCTGCTTCATGTCTCTCCCACTCCTGCCTCCTCTATCTCCTCTCCTGTGACACCCTCTTCTCCTGGAGCAGCAGATGTAGAGGAGCGGTGGTAGGAGGCAGACACATTGGAGGGGAGCCCTGCTGCAGCTCTCCTCCGACAGGCTGAGGAGCCGCACAACGTGTGGAAACCGGCAAGGAGCAGAGCAGTATGCAAAGAGGAAAAAAAATAAAACACAGTGCAAAGCGACAGCAGTGGGTAGTGCTGTTCCTCTGGGAGGAACAGAACAGGGGGAGGTGAGATGAACCAACTAGAGAGAATAGGAAAGGAACCAAAATGAAGAGGAGGAATAAAATGTAGAAGACACAAAAAAGAGAAGCAGATGTTCTTGCAGCACTTATTCCCTCTGACATTCGTACCCAGCTCTTTCATCTTCCTCCAGAATGGGGAAACGAGCTGCTATGTGCTCCCTCCCTGTTCCCACCAACCTGACCCTTTGCACCACACATGAAAAGGAGCCAAGGCCAAAAGCCCCAGCACTGCTCCCGGCACCAGAGGGAACCCTGGAGATAATTACAGGCAGGACATGGGGCTCTGCTAGGATCCAACACAACCTGGGGAAGCAGCTCTGCTGTTCAGCTTCCTCGCCAGCCTTGGACTGAGATCACCATAATCCCCATCGCATTCTGTATTTCCTTGTTTCAGTAAATAATCCTCCTCCACTTACCCCGTACCCAACTCCCCGCCCCAGGCGCAGCAGAGGGATGCTGTGAGCCAGGGGAGATGCTGCTGGTTGCCTGTACCCCGCGCAGCATCATTCAGCTGCAGCTCCTCTGCAAGGCTGGCTCCATCCGAGGGGCTAACAGCCAGCTCATCACAGAGGAGAGCTTCAACAACAATCCTTTACTCGAATAAGATGATCAGCTGGCCCCGAAGGCTTTGCTTAGATGCAGTAGACTGATCTAGCCAAGTGACTAATGAGTGATTCCCATGCTGGAAAAAAGAGAAGGGACCTGGAGGTCCGCATGCTCACATCCTGTCCTTGATGTGATGGGGGCAGGCTTGGAGCAAGGGAGCTGGCAACATGCCTCATGCTGAAGCATCTATGAGAATAGTCATAAAGAAAGAAGATGAGTCTTTATTTCTCTTCCAGCAGGCTTAGTTTCTTTCCTTTGGAATAGATCCTGGCTACCAGTTGAGGAGATCCCCTCCAGAAAAACGCTCTGGAAACAGAAACCCTCTTTTCCAAACCCACAGGGTGGAGTTGCCTCTGCCCGGCCCTGGTACACTTTGTCGTCATGGGCACTGAGGTTACTTCTATCAGCAGGAGCAGGAGGATTCCACGCTCCTGCCCTACCACCCTGCAGCCCGCCCCATGGCTGGCAAGATCCTTGCCCACTATCCCAGCTCAGCAGCAGTGGGGACCCAGCCCCACGCAGAGGGACAATAGGGATTTACCTCCAAAGGAGCCGGTTTTAATTCTGTGTTCTATTCATAAATTCCACCAACTTGGAGGAAAAGGTGGTCTCAGTTTTCTCCAAATACCCAGAGACCCAAAAGAGATGGAAGGGGGCAGGCAGGGTAAGACGACAAACCCAGCGAACACCAAAAACCTGCGAACCCCAAACCAGCCACAACAACAGCTACAAAAATCCCATTCCTGAGGTGCAAACAGAATCCTCAGGCGGCTGCGCTGTAAAAACACCTTCTGTCCCCTCTTCTAAGGAGTCACAGTCAAGACTCATCAAAGCCATTTAAAAAGCATCTGGCAAAAAGTTCCCAAACATTAAAAATGTCGCTCTTTATTTTGGCATGTCAAGATTCACAGCATGTAGCGGTCTGTACCAGCAAGAAAGGAGGGATGGGCCAACACATCCCGGTAAAACGAGAAAGGATACAGATCTTGGCTCCCTGTGCAAACTGAACCAGAACTGAACTATCGCTGAGGGATGAAAAAATCTTATGGGATTTCCAGCTCGTTTCTGTAGGCTCGAGATCAGATTCTGAACTCCTGTGTTTATCCAAAAAAGTGAACCAGACCTTTGAATATTTGGAGGACTATTCACTGCTGAGCCGCGTTTTTCTTGGATGTCAAAAGCACGGGAAGTTCTCGGATTTTTTAATAGGGAAGAGAAGATGGATGGGGAGGGGGGGGAAGGGGGAGAAAAGGAAGAGTACCCTTTTGTTGCTACAACATAAATAGTATATTGCATACAGCTGCTTGCGTGCTCCCCTGTGTGGTCAACAGAACAGGGAACATATTTTAAGCTTGTTTTCCAAAACAATGTATGACAAACTCATACTGAGAGGCCCACGAAATAAAGCCCCTGACTGCAGACATCTCACCACGCACCAGCAGACACTCACTGCTGCTGGGTGAATGAAGGAAGCAAAATGTTGGGACAAGCCAAAACATGGGAAACAAATGCCGCAAATCACATCTCTGCACTTCGAGCCTATGGCACAACCTAATTTAGAATAGCTTCTGAAAACCTTCATTTGGAAAGATTCTGGTAAAGCAAAAATAGGCAAGGTTCAGATGGAGGTGACAAAAATGATTAGAGGTCTTGGCAGAGCCAAGGAGAGATTGATAAGGGTGGGAGTGTTTAGCGAGAGATGAGTAAGAGGGGAGATGACAAAAGTACACAAATTGTGACTCGGCCTGAGAAGGTACATCTGGTGCTGTTTGCCATTTCTCATAAGCAACAGAAAGGGGACATTGAATGAAGTCAGGAAGCAACAACCACCACAAAAAAAAAAAATCCTAAGCAGATAACGGGATTTTTTTTTTTCTTTCTTAATACACAACTCATAATTACTCTGGAACTTACTGTCACACGGTATCGCCAGTGCCAAGAGCATGAGGCGGATGCAAAGAACGGATTAGACACTTGCACAGATAGTAATGAGAGCATCTACCGCTACCTTTGGAAAGATAAAAATATAAATCAGGATACAAATGTTTATGCTTCAGGGCATGAGCCAACCATAAATCACTGCAGGCTAGGAGGAAACTTTCCCCCACGGATAGGTCCTCTAAGTGTCCTTCATGGGCTTCTGCCCAAGGACTACAGCCAGAGCTGGAGAGACCCCATGTCCGATGGGATTCAACTGCTCCTGTCCCTCTGCCTTCTCAGGTGCCTCCACCCCTCAACTGTTAACCTCAAACCCTGTTCCCCAGCTCACCCTGAGCCCCGTCGACCCTTGGGGAGCCACTGGGTGCAGGGTGGCTGCCACATCCCCCAGCCCAGCCCCTGACCACGTCACCTAGCTCCAAGCCACTCGCTTCCTCTTCCTTCTTTCATCACCTTTAAGTTTCGGGTCCTAACTTCACCAGCCCTTCCTCTTCTTGGCATTTCTACTTAACTTCAAGATGTCAGGCAAATTTTCCTGGTTTTGATCTGAACCTGTTCCATAAAGGGAACCTACATCCTTGAGGATGAGGACGACCCCCCTGCTGATACGGCACCTGCAGGGCAGCGGCAGTCAGGCGCTATTACGGACCGTGGAGCTCATCAACGTGCTGGAACTGACATGCGATTCGGGGAGACAAAGAGAGATTTTGAAAGCAAGTCAGTCTATTAAATTTATACCTACCTGCACAATGTGAAACAAACCACATCTCGGTTTCCTTTCATGTGCATGACAGTCTTAACTTGTTTCTTTTAATCCCATAAAAGCAGCTAAAGCATGCAACATGCTTCCCAGAGATGAGGCAAACCTGTATTTTACTTCCTGACAGTGATTTAGTTTATAGGATGGGTTGCTGGTTTGTTTTTTTTTCAGGGAAGATAATGAGCATTGTCCTAAGCTGGTATTACAAAGGAAATACTACACGCTACATGCTAGACACCTGGCATTGAAAAGAGAATCACACAAATTGACACTGTCTCTAACGGACCAAATCCAGCTGCAAACCCCTTGTGCCGCACAGACACAGATATTGGCACCTAAAAGATCCCAGCCGCATTCTCCAAGGTTTTCTTCAGCAGTCAGGACCCTTCTACAAGTTCAAAGTGCCTCTCCTTTAGTCAATCCTACCCCAAGTAGGACTCGGGAGAGGAGCAGCGATGTGCTGAGACAGAAATGACTGCGTCATAAATCCAGCAAGTCCAAAGGGGTGAAGCAGTAATCCATGGAAATGTTCCACACAAGAGGGGCTTTTAAGTGCTTTTAATTCTGAGCTGCAAACCCAATAAGCTGCCAGAAGGCGGAGACCACCGAACACAAGGGGTTAATGGCCTTGCTAAAGAAAATGATACACATAATTTCCTTTTATCATAAAACAATACGTTTATTATTTTCTGTGTATCTGTTAAAGGGCACAGCCTTCTGAGTGGAAAACAAAACACAGCTCGGTCACATGTTTATTTGCTTCAGTTACTCCCTTTCCCTTCTGATAAATAATCAAACATGCCATCCAGAAAAAACAAAACCAGTGAGCTGGGAAATTTGATGGTCATCAAATAGACTAAGATACCAAGAAAAGCAGCCCACTGTTCCCACAGTGAGTTTTCTGCCCCACACCTACACTAACATCTGAGTAAATAACTTCAGTCACTCTTTCCATTTTCCCCATGCAATTACTCCTACTGTTAAACAAATTGTCCTTAAGGCAGTTGCAAACACCATTTTTTTATCCCCCTGCAAAGTAGAACAACTTCTGAACATTAAAAAGCCAGACTAGCAATATATTTTAAAAATATGTTTGTTGTACTTGCGGTTTGGCTGCACACACAGCTTGATTTCTGCCTCTCTCTTCTAGGAAGACGGGGGTTTACAGCTTAAACATTTAAAGTGTATTTGGATCTCGGAGAGGCAGGAAAAGCCTCGAGGAGGATGGGTTTTCTCCATGGGGCAGGCATATTTTCCATTTTCTGTTATGTTTCACACTCCATGAGCACCACGAATGCTTACCAAAACCAAAAGTTACCTGCTATTTCAGGGGACTCTTGAACGGGGGAGAAACAACCAAGAAATATCAAGTACTTTTATAAGTCACTTGAGCAGAGGGGGATAAAATCCAGCGTACGTGTTGCAGCACGGATTACCCAGAGGATCTACACTATCTTCCAACAACCCCTGAAGACCATTCATACAACAATCATTAATACTGAAAAACTGCAGAGAAAATCCCTCACGTGAGAAGTTAACAACCATTACCCGGCGTGAGCACGCTTTCCCTTTCCTTTTGTAGTACCACAGGTCTAAACAATAGTAATATGAATGAGATAATAGCCATGCTTGTCTCAGCAGCCTGATTTTTATTAGCATGAAATTGGTACAAATATTAGCGAGGCTGGTTCGCAAGCGGTGCCGGAGCTACGATGCAAACAATTTGCAGAAAACAAAAAGGGACTCCTTGGGCTTGCACCCCTCTCTTTTGCTGCTCAGAGCAGCAACCACATTGCTTTCATCCGGGGGAGTTGCTCTGGGGCTTTTCTTCTTGCTATTTGTGCGAAGAGAAGCCACAGCACCCGTGGAGCAGTGGGGACAGTGACACACGGCTGCTCTCGCTCCAGAGGGATGTCGCAAGGCGATGGGCACCCTGAAAGAGGACTGTGTCCTCGCCACGGTTCTCTGAAGCCATACCCCAAAACCCACCCTCGTTGTCAATGCCGCAGTAAACAACCTGAACCGGCTTCTTTTGCTTTAAACCTAAGCAATTCCCCTCTGCTGTGCTGCCAAGCTGCCCGCGCAAGGCAGCAAGTTAAAAGTTCAGCCCTGCCTGCACGCTCCTTTTCTCTGAGCGCTTGCAGAGAAAATGAAGAGTTTAACAGAGTAAGCTCTTACTGTCTGCCTTTAGATTTCCGTCTTCACGCTGGAGATGTGTTTCTGGCTGTTTCTGTGAAGCGGGGGCTGAAGAATGGTAAAAAGATGTTTGAATAAACAGGAAGTGCTGTGCAGCCGGAGCGCAGGCTGGAGGGAGACGGCGCTGGAGCACTGCCCTTCACCGGCAGCCACCGGGTCTCTGCCTCCACAGTAGCAACCTCTGCTTTTACTAAATGACAAAGAAACCGCAATGCATTCCTTCCCTAATTCTTCCCTTGCGAAGTGGCGAGATCGGCTGCGGCTCGCAGGTAATCTCAAAGTTGGGTTTAGTACTGCACCAGGCACAAAACCCCTAGCAATTCTGCGTTATTAAATACTCCCTGTCTCTAAGCAGAAACATGCAGAACTAATTATGTCCCCAACTAGACCAAACAGCAGCAAAAAGCACACCTCGCTTCTGCATCTAGGCAAATTCACATTTGCACGTAAGTTCAGCCAAGCCTGACTTCCCTACCCTGTATGGTGCCGTAACTTGCTTTTAAAACTGGCTCGTGAGGCTGGCCGGGCTTCAGAGCTGTTTTCTCCAACTACATGAACTGAAATATAAACAACCACCCAAGAAACGCAACTTGTCTCAGGGGCAGGACTTGCACCCAGCATCTCCAAAAGAGCATTCAGGCAGATGCTTTCCCTTCGTCGTCAGTCTCCTTCCCCTCCCCAAAACAAACTACCTATTCAACTCGAGATGACTAACTAACCGTCTCCCCGTCCAATTATCAAAGCCCTGTCTTTTGTCATATTGGTGACATGACACAGATATAGTCAAGAAAAAGTAAACTGGGGCTGGCACTTGAAGGCAGCTCGTGAAGAGATGAGCAGTCGAACAGCCATATTCAATAAAAAAGAGGAACAGGATTCCTTTAGAAAATGTATTGCTGTTGTGGCAACGCGCTGCCGCCGCTGAAGGAACTGATTTGTTATTTAGCATGTAGTCTTGGACTGTCTGTCATTCTGGGTGCTAATGCTCTGCTAAAATAACTCATTGGGAGCTGTCAGTGGGATGTTTACATAGGCCCCCAATCTTTTCTTCATACAAGGAAATTTTTTACTGGAATTCATCTTCTTTTGATCTCACATTCAAAGCAACAGCAGCTTGATAGACATGCAAGTCTGAAAGCAAATCCAGACGCTGAAGATAAACCGCCAGAGTATGACAGGCAGGAGCATCTAAAGCTTATAAAAATGAAGAGAACAGCATGTCGTCTGAGTATTACAATAGCAGAAATCAAGAGACATATTAGGTGGAACTGATCAGCCACAAAAACAGTTCAAAAGGCAGATCATAGAAACAGAAGACTAAGCTGGAAAAAAAATAATAAAATTGGAAAGATCTGCTTTACAGAGGCATCACCTCCTTTCTGAGCACCACAGCGCTTCCGCTCCAGCATGTAAACTTAAGGGGGAAAAAAAGAGGAGGGCTTGTGCCGTTCCCACTAACTCAGCAGTTCTTACCTTCAACTCACCAATTAATTTGCCGACTGTACGTTTCAATTACGTGTTATTCAAAGCGAAATAAAAATAGGACACCGTGCCACTTGTGTCTAGCCAGCGCTCCAAAACACCGCAGGGATGGGGAATCTGCGCCTCTTCATTAGGGAACAGGGGAATCGCGTCCCCTCTAACGTGCAAGAGGGGCCCTGGCCTCAGCCCCTGCCACCATTTTAGCTGTAGGTCTTTCAAAGGGCTGAGTGTTGGGATGCTCTTGAGCTCTGCCTCTCCCATCAGTGCAGGAATATTAGTGCAGAAGATAATTTTATTTAAATTGAATTACGTGTGCTATGGAGTCCGCCGCCACGGACCGAAGGCGACACTTGCCAGGAAACAATTGATGAAACTTTCTCTAGAAACCCATACATTTTTAATTTTTCTTCCCCAAATAAGCTTCTTATTCTAATTGAAGTCAGCAAATATAATGAAAAAGTAATTCTCAAACAATTTTGTACTTAGAGCTGTTTGTTAACAAACACTGAACGAGCAGCAGTGCTAGGTTAAAGGGCAGCAGGATTCCACATTATAATTTAGCCTGCGGTTATTTCTGATTAAGAACACCCTCCGGGACAGCAAAGCAAGATCTTCTTTTGCAGCAGGCACAGCTTTCAAAATTAGCCTCTTCTCCATAATAAAACCAACAGGAAAACTGTGGATTTAAAACTGCACTAACCAATTTGAAGTGCTGCAATCAGTTTATGTCTTGCTTTCTGCAAAACACCATTCCCTGCCTTCTTCAAGTTACAAATGTAAAAATGCTTCCTGGATTCTGAAACTGTTGTAAGAAAGTCACCTTCTGTCATGCTTATGTAGCTATCTAATGTGCTAAAGGCTGATTATTTATCTTTAAACTCTACTAGTTTAATCTTTTAAGGTCACCACTAATCTGCTCCAACCTTTTAAAAAATAGCAGCTTTCAAGACTTACTGCTGGAATCACTAAACTCAACGCTGAATGTCATTGTAATGGATACATTAGCCAGAATGAGTGCAGTTTTACAATGTAAACACCAAATTAAATCCCCACCTAAATGAGAAGAAAAATACGATCTCCATGCCAGGAGAAATGTCAGTAAATAAGACCAACACCGTGCTATTTCACACAAGCATCGTTCCAAATCACGCTGCTATTTCTCTCCCTCCTCCCCCTCCCTTCCCCAGTGCAGAACAGGCAAAACTTGGGTGTAATTTAAAGGATCATTAGGTGCTTTTTCTTTATCTTTTCCCTTTCTCAGCAGCAACTTTGCATGCCTGCTGCAAAGCTTCACAACAGCACTGGGAAGTTGCTGTTAGTCCAAAACCCCCCTCACGGGTTGTGTGTGTGCTGCACAGCAGCCCTTCTGTAGCCTTCCTTCTTCTTTTCTCCTAGACTTCTTCTGGACTTGAATGTCACAGTAGACCTTGAATGTGAAATGGCTTCAAGCTAATTGCTTTAATTGCTTGAAGATGTGCAGGCAGGTGAAACCCGATCCCCTTGGCCATTGTAGAGACCAGGAACAACACAGGAATGTTTACATAGTGGTTTGAGTTTAATAGACAGTAGAGCCGAGTTTCAGACAGCTAGCAAAAACACAGCTAATAGGTGACCTCTTAATGTAGTCCTCCTTTCTAAAAACAAAATACTATTTCGTTTTATACAAGGCAATGTCCCTAAATGCCAAGGTTATCTGCTTGACTTTTTGAGTGAGCATGCACTGCGTTGCACCTGACATTTATACCAGAAACTCTATCCTGAATGCATTTCCTTCCACCTTAAAACAAAAAGCACTTTATGTGTCAGTCACCTTACAAACAGATTAGAGCTGGATGCAGTTTCCTAGTAAGTGCAGTCATTTTAATTTAAAATTGAGTGGTTTTCACCACCATCATACTCCCTTTTGCCCCGAAAACACATGGCAGGGCACGTAACCCGAACCACCTCACTGCAGCATCCCTGCATCCCTTCTGCATCCCCTCACCTGGGCACTCCCACCCTCCAGCAGCACTGGCACAAGCCCTCGGTGGAGTCTTCCGGAAAGGCAAAGTACGACTTTTAATGACTTTTCCTGCTTTTCCAAAGCTTCCAGTACATTTGCTACACACTGTGAATACCCAAACTGGCTGTGATATGCTTTGTCAAAGGCATAGCCTGGTTTCATGCACGGCACAAATTCGGCAGCTCTTCCTCAGGCAAAACTCCTCCTGATGGAGAACTACAGCACATAGGGTCATGGAGAACCAGGCTTGCTTTCCAAGAATCATGAGGTAAGTAAAACACACTTGAAACCAGCCAAAGGCTCGTGAGCAGGTATAGAACAAGTGTATGAAACAAAGCAGAAAGAGCCCTTTTGGCAGTAGCAGTAGCATAAAGGTATTTACCGTAGATCTCATCCAAAAACCAAACAGTGCAAACAGGTAATACCTGACAGTCACTTTCCTGGCCACAGGCACTTCAAGTTTTGTTGCCAAACTTAAAAAAATGCTTAAAATCACTTGCATTGAGTGAGTATCAGCAGGGAAATGACATGTATTGCCTCCCAGATAGATAGTAATAAATAAACTAGCATTTATGCAGGAAGGAAAAAGGGAAGGCACTCTGAGGAACAAGACTGGAAAAAGCACAAACACACAGAGGCAGGGGAGGGGAGGCCAAACTAGTGTGTATTTAGTACCAACAAGAAAGGAAAACAGCCCCAACCCCAGAGCCCTCCACGTAAAGGGCATTTCCAGTCTGATCTTTGCAATTCTGCTCAGAAAGTTTCAAATCCTCTAGTACCTTACGCTGAAGCTACCACCCCTGCCCTGGGTAGAAGCAAACAGAAGCAGGAGGAAGGCTGCTCCAGCCACTTCTGGATGCACCCTGGTTTTGCAGGAAGACAATAGAGGCTGGTTGCTGTGCTCTACCTTGCCTTTTACTCCCAATCCTCAGAAGCAAATGAGTAACTGATCTTAATAATACAGAACAAAGGGAACAATAAGAGCTAGGAAAGCAAACCGGGATACTTGGGAACATGCCTCTCTCCGTTAAGAGACAATCTCACACATGCACTGAGTTATTGTCCTGTGTCCCCCCACATCACCTCCAAAGCACTCAAATTCTGACAGCCGTGGTGGGTTTAATGGATGTTTTCTCAGTACCCCAAAAAGGACGGGGGAAAAAAAGGAGAAAGTTCAGAATAGGATAAAAAAAGCAGCAGAAACAGTGTCAATGTAAAGATTTAGTATAAACTAGTTCAAGCCTGTGGGAGGAACGCTAAGTGGAAAAAGTAAACAGGGTCCCCCCAAGAAGCTCCCCTGGCAGGCAGCAGGCGGCCGTGCCTGGTACCGTGGTGCCCCGCGCCTGGGGAGGTCAGCCCAGCTATGCTGAACTGACAGGTTCAGTTTACAGCAGGCCAGCACTTTGTTTGGATATACTGGCCTTGCTCACCGCCAGCTTAACAACAGATGGCTAGAAAACTTTCATTATGGTGCAGAGGGCTGAACTGCAAACAATCGGGGAAAACTGTGAAAAGTTTAACTCTCTGCAAGCCGAGCAGGGAAGCACTTGCCGGGCCAGCTGGCTTCCAGCTCCTGCCCTCCGTATCTGTGCCTTTAAATCAATTAAAGCAGGATGGGATGATTAATCATACCTGTGCACTGCGGTCCTGGGGATGCTTGGAAAGAAAAGAATCTGCCATTTGACAAGGTCATTTCAATAAAAGTAGAACTGCAGAAGAAAATGGACTCTGACGGATTGCAAAGCTGATGTTAAACCTTCCTCCAGCCCATGGCTACAGGAAAGTTACACAAAGTTGCCGCAGTAATCCCCCGAACAGGTTTATCAAGAGCATTCTGACCAGTGTCCTTCCATCTCCAGAAACAGAGCCTCCATCCCTCAAATTCCCACTTCACACTTCCACACTTGATGGCAAGAGAAGGCTGCCAAATAATCTAACGCACAGATCTGAATGTGATTTATCCAAATCTGTGTATAATTCAAATATTCATCTAATTGATTCCATTCATATGCACCCTAATATCTTTTAACGCTCTAAGGCAGGTTATAAATGCACCTTCTGAGGTTTAATTCAATTGACAATCTTATATACATCTCATCACTGGAAATGCATTATTTTATCTTATTCAAGAAATGAACGAATCTGTTTTCCACAAATGTATTTTAAAAGTGACTGTTTCCTGTTATTGAAAGAAAATTGTGTTTATTACTCCTTTAGCATAGTGTAAACTCATAAACGTCAACAGAGAGTACAAGGAAAACTGTCAACTAAATATTGTTTCCTTCATGAGCTGCTCTTCCAAGTCAATTACGCCTTTCAACTTCTGGGGCATTGTATGATAAACTGGCAGTAAAAATCATTCACATTAATATACCATGGTGCCTTGCCTGCAAAAGGTAATTAAAGAAGTAAATGACTCATAAGAATAGACATATTAGCTGCAAAATGAAAGGCAACTGAGCTGCCACATGAAAATATGTACCATTAAGATACTGCATTTTCATATTCCTGTAATCAGCTTCAGTAGACTAATGCTTATTTAATCCAGTTCTCTGCTAAGTCCATCAACAACTGTTTTTTGCTGTTTTCTCCTTGACTGAACATTATGTGTGCAGGTTTGGAATAAATACTGCAATAAGATTTTTGCATAGTCAATTGAAGAACAGGTTTTTTATCTTTTAAAAACTATTTTTCTTTCCCACCAAGATGAATACAGCAGAGAAAGGTATCAAGAAAAAACCCATTTTCTGGGGTTCTTTTAGTGCTGATACGCTTTGAGGGAAATATATACCACACTCTACCATTACCTTTTTGATTCGTGAAACTATTAGCAGGAAAAACAAGCCTAATTACTCCCATCTTCCAACTTTCCTATTCTTCACGTAGGAAACAATTTGCCTTGTTAAAGCATGTTTTCATTAGGGTTAGAAAAATGAGACTGGTTCGCTCTTTCTTAAGTCTTTGAGACAAGGTGGGGAATGGAGAGGAAGAGATGGAGATAATGACTGGGAGCCTGAGGGGCAGCGCCCTCCAACAATGAGCATCACAATGACGTGCCCTCCACAGTCCTGACTTTCGGAAAGCTTCAGATGACAAAAGACTCAAACTCCAAACCCACAGACACCATCCCAGCATCCCACTCTGGCAACAGGACCACCGAGCTCAGTGCCAACATGCTCCTGATCTTTGGGAATGGACTTTGCTGGGAGCACATATCAGCCCGCCCCTGCTCTGTAGCTGTCATATAAATCGAAGCCTTTTAGTAAAGGCTGCTGGGTTTGACTCCCCGAGTCTGTCCTACTCCTCCCAAGAGGATGGCGGAGAGATGGTGACATTCAGAAAACAAAGTGCACTTATCTTCATCCTCCAAAATAACACCCTGCAAAACAGCCAAACAGTTACAACTCATCCTGTTTGCGAACAGTAATTAACATACTCTTCTCATCACAGTAATAGCTCTGTAAGGCCAAGATCCAAACTGCTTTTGACTGCATCGCTACCACAATTATTTCATTTCCTAAAGTATGGGGTGGAGTTAACTCTAGTACTTCAGCTATCACCATGGTGTGCCTGTTGACAAATGTCAGCTTCCCTAAATGGCAGAGGCTGCCCATCTACCATCCACCTTTATTTATTGTGCCAAACACAGGTTTCTCCTTGCAAAATGAGATTTGTCAATAAAAACCTTCACATAATGCTTCCCAACCTGCGTTACTTGTTGCTTATTGATCACCATCAGTACAAAATAGCATAAGACTTAAAACACAGGATCAATCATTATTTAAACTGTATTTTTGCTTCTCCATTTGAGCAGACATCACTTTGTACCCACAATTAATGAGCTCTAGTCCTTTTTCTAATTAAGGAACAAAGGTTCTTGTGTGCAGAGTATAGAGTGACACTGTCTAGAGAACACACATTTATATAGAAGAGAATCCTTCTAATTACCTTACAATAGGATTTTTCATATCCAGGAACATAATAGGATCAAGAAATCAGAGCATTTCCAACAGCATTTACAAATAAGGCATTACAAAACACTGTTAAAAGGTAATAATGTACTCCTAAAAAATAACAGGACCTTATAAAGACTAGTGCCTAACACTTCCGTATTTATGTAATTAACCTTTGAGCACTGATATAGGGAAAATGCAATACAGAAATTAGATTATGTGTGTGTAGAGGTGGAGACAAATCTGAAAACATCAAGATTTGGCTATTAGCGCATTACCATACTTCAGGGTGGTGCAGATTAGGATCCAAACACACAATTAAGAAAGTCAGAAGGGTAACCTGCCTTTAGCCAGTAATTAGGTCTGTTAGAAACAGGATACTGTCTCTTAGAAGTGTTACAAATACACCACACTACTACATAACCTGCATTGCTGGGAAAGTAGACTTGCTATCAAGGGCAAAGCTGCTATACACTGAGGTAACAGTAAATGACAGACTGTTGTTCAAGTCCATTAGCTGCTATGTGATAGGAGCACATTCACTAGCACACGACCTGTGAAAAATCTTAGATCTCTTTAAATCTTTGAATTGGATTGCTGCATTAATTCTTAAGAACTGCAATCCTTCAACCAAGTCAAATTACCCTCATTAACAGGGGAAAAACTGCCTCTGCAATAAGTTAAAGAAAAAAAAGATATTTATTACCTATAATCATTTTCACGTACCTCGCCTGGAAGTGTGACAAACTGGCACAACAACTTCAGAGCCTGGCACCAGTTCAGGTGCTGGTGGGGACGGGACAGAGGGGACGTACGCTGTGTGTGCGTGCACTCAGCATCAATAAATGTGCTTCTTGTGGGGAAAACCTCAATGAATGTTCTAAGAAAAGAAAAATCACTAAGAATAAGCACAGGCACTGAAGCGATCTCTGTGTGTGCCACTGAAATAACCGCAAAAGAGGAGGGGAAATTCTCCAGTTATTCAAGGCTTGATTAGAACACTACTTCATAATTAGGCATGTTACAAGTATTGTCATCAACCAGAAAATTCATGTACTAACTAAAAGGTCTCAGAAGCTGGCTCAAGCCTTCCATTCATTAACAACATCTGCTATTAATGTTTAACCCTCATAAACATGCACAAAACGTTCAGCATCCAACAAAGATTAAAAATAAATATTCTGTTGTTCTAGTTCACCCGCGTGGTGATCTGTGTGGTTCTGCGAGGATCAGGAATCACCGCAACAGCCACGGAGATAACAGACAAGTATTTGGTCTTTGTTGGAAAGAAGATATTTCTTTCTCCAGTCACTGCTTCTCTGCACTTCAGATGTTACAGCTTCCAAGCCAGGCCAGTGCAGCACAATAAACAGCAGTGCAGGCATACACACATACATACACCTCTATGACAGTATGAATCATTTACTTTAAAGGCGAAACTTCCTGGAACAATTCTCAGGTCGAGTGTTTTCAAAGGACCCTCTCCTTTAATTTTTTTCTAATTCAAAAAAGAGCATTCCTGCAAAACAGGGAGCTAAGTCCTGGATCCAGAAATGAGAAACAGAGCGTTTCATCTTCATTTTACTGCTGTGAGTCCAGATGAGTTCCCTGATCTCGCAGTCAGACCCTAATAGGCAGATCTTTGGGAAGAGTCTTTGGAAAGACTCATTTCCACCACTGTAGTTTTAATGTAAGTAAGTGGAGCAATCTGCTTGTACAGGCTCATTTACAGCATGGAGATGGAGCGAAGTGGTGAGCTAATGTGACCCTCTAACGACTCCTGGGAATGCATCAGGACATCCCCCATCGCCATCCCTCTTCCGGTGGACAGTGCGGGTAGCACATGTCTCTGTCCCTGCCTGTCCCCACCTTGGCTCACACCACAGGCAGGTCCTACAGCTCCCCCTTGCCCACACACACTCTCTCTGACCCTGTCCCTTGCTCCACTGCATGGGTACTATGGTACCAGCACCAGGCAGGGGAAGATCCAGACTGCTCTCATCTGACCGAAATGCTTTTTTAATTTGCAGTAACACTGAGAGACAAACGAAGCCACAAAAGTAATGAAAAATACAGCTCTTTTTGTCTTCAAACATGACATTCATGGCGGATTCACTGTCTGCATGTTGCAGCATGCTCTATTCTTAGCACCGTGCCTTTTAAAGTTAGGCCCATTATTTTCTACGGTGTATCAAGATCAGTATGTATAACATATGCCATATTGTTGACACTTCCCTGGATGTACTGCATGCCATATGCCTAAAGCACTAAAAGGGGTGATGAACAGAGTGGCAATACTGAAAGGAGAACAAGATACACCGAGCATGTTGAATGAATTCAGTTATATAATTCAGCCAATAAGGGTTTCCATACATTTAACAATCTCCTTATTTTTTTTTTTCTCCTTTACTTTTCCCCCCCGTCTCTTGTATAAAAATGAATTTAACAACTTTCCGCTGTGAAAAGTTAACACCCTGGACACGTATTCAAAGCAAACATTTAATCACAGTGGGCCCGCCAGGTCTAAAAAGTATACATGTAAAGATAGATCATATATAATCACACCAATAAAACCAACAAAAAAGGACGATTCATACATTTTAGCAATAAACTACAAGAATAAAATACAGAGTTTTGCTCCTGCTTCTACCTGTCCTTTATTTTACCTTGCATATAAATCTACACCCCAAGTCCAATTCCTAGAACTAGGGAAGATGTCATCTTGCTCATCTTTAAAGCTTTATTTACTAGTTTCCATACGAAGAATTATTATTTGAAGAACCCAGAAACTAATGCTCTCTTACACTACAGTATTTTTGTCCAAATCTTCTGGAACAGATTATAAAATTGAAATGTAAGAAGGAACACAGCCAAGCTATATTTATAACAAGACGCTGCTCTTCAGCATCTGGTACATACACATGTGTATCCTCATTTCTATGCCATCGCTGTGCACACTCTAATGGGTACACTAGCTGCATACTCGTCATTAAAGAAAAAAAAAGGGGGAGGAAAAAAAGGAACTGACTCATCACCGAGAACAGTTTTGACAGTACTTGCATGCAGAGCCCTAGCAAAAAGGTTCATGCTATTCAGTTCACCACTTGGGACCAGCTACAGATGACATACCTTGCACTGAATGAAGAGCTAGGAAGAAATAAAACCATGCCAGCTCTTGGCACAAGCTGGTTGCACAGACGAACCCAGGTCTAATCTGCAAGTTTAGTCCTTGGAGCTATATGCTACCTGGAGGAAGGAATAGATCCGGGATGTCTGGAAAGCAGGTATTGCTACAGGAAACTCCTACTGAGTCTCCACTGCCAAGACACTGAAAGGGTCCCCAGGAAAAGCGAAGAGCATTGCAGGAATGTCCAGGTGTGCAAGGGGCACTTCCAGGGTGGCATCCTGCCTGGCACCGAGCACAGGGGATGAGTGGGGAGCACAGCTGTTCCTCACTGAGATGCTGCTAGATCTCTGGAGCTAATGATGCCAGGCAAAGCTGGAGCTTCCCCATTCTCTGTCGTTAGTGGCACCACACACCCACAGGCAATGGATCAAAGGGGCTACAAGAAGATAAGGAGAATCCATTTTAATTTCAAAACATGACAATTCTGGCACAGGAGATGACTGAAGATCAGTTCCGTCATGTTGCAGTGGTGTGTTGAATGGGAATGTTGCATTTTAAATGTACACACACATACCTATTTATCTGAGTAAGAAACATCATTAGCAGCATAAAACAAAGTAAGAAGAACAGGCGATTTGTGTTAAAGTGGAAGGCAAAATCCTCATCGTGAAAAACATCAAAGGAGAAGGAACACATGCTGATGTTTAAAAACAGTCTAATACAGAACATCAAGACTTTAAAAAGAACTCCACAAACCAACAACCTCCCTGCCTGCCTCATGCTATTTTCCTTAGAAACAAACCTAGCTTACTGCTGACCTGGAATTAGCTGTCACCACCAGGTCAAAGCATTGGTTGTATTATCCACTAGTGAATACTCAGATAAAAATCTATACACACAAGTATCACACTGTCAAAGATAATGACAAGTGGAAGTTTTGTGAGTGGAAATCTTGCCCTTCGTCAGTATTAGGCCAAGAGGTAAAGGGAGGGCATATGTCCCAAAAAATTAGAAAAGGAAAGCATTTGGACAGGCATAGCAGTGCCCACCCTGGTCTGCTCTGAGCTTTCTCTAAAAGAAAACAAAACAAAGCAAAACAAACCAAAAGAGCTTTGTCTTGCAGAAGCCACAACTGTATAGCTGTTTGCACAGGAAATGGGCGAAGAAGCATCACCTCCTGTCAGCAGCATCCCTGTGCTGTTAGTACATTACACTTGGCCACACGGCATCAAGTAACAGCAAAAAAGCCTTTTACCTTCTGCTGTCTGATTCAGGATGGTCCATACACAGCACAGCCAAACTTTCTACTAGCTGCTGGCAATGTTATTTTGATGGAATTCATCCAGTTCCTTGTGGACTACTGTCCATATTAGGAAAAAATCCCCAGTTGACATTGGCACTGGGATCCAGCCCTATCCACAGACACCGGCAGCATTACAGATCTTTCCTCAGGAGCCAGGTTGAGACACAAGGACCACAGCCATGCCCATAACCCTTCCTAATGAGTTTCATATAAGGCAAGAAACAATCCATCCAGAGCTACCTAAAACATGTCTTGTGCTTGCACTGCAGAAAACCCCACACACCAACACACAGGCAACAAAACCAAAAGTAAAGAAATCCCCTAACCCACCCTGTGACAAACTTTGTTTCCTTCTTCTTGCAGCACTGGTGAAGCACACAGGAGAGCTCAGAAGGGTAATAGGGCATCGCTAACATGGCAGCTATTTAATTCCACCAGACAGATCCCTGAGACCTGTAACAAGCATCTGCTTCCTACCCATCAGGCCATTAATCACTGCGCCTCCTAAAAGGTTCAATTCATGTGCCCACTCAGAGAACTCATGAGATGCCTGATATGTCACCTAAGAAGGAAACAAAACCGTATTCTTCTCTGAACTGCTGCAGCTCCTATTACCAAGAGACTCTCTCCCTTGGGAGCAACCAGAAGAGAGAAATGGAGAGCTGACTCAAAGCTCTGCCTCACAGAGACACATAATTGATGCAGAAGAGGAGACAGTTATAAGGAATCTGCCATTACTTTTATTTTGCCAATAATCTGGGGAATTGGTGAAAGGATTTTGAAAGGGGTGAAAAATATCTTCAGTTTTTACTAGCTACACCTTAGACTAGCAAAGACTCCCCCCACCAAAGACTGCCCTCCTCCTTGGACAACAGCTTGGCAAAAGCAAAGGAGGTTTTTGCCATGTTAAGATTAGACCATTTCTTCTACTGACTAGCTTCACTCCTGGGACCCTCTGAGCAGCTGCAGATCATGCCTCGGCACCATGCTTGCTCCCAAACCCTTTGTTCCCCTTGATATCCACTGTTTCAAAACTCCAGTCCCTACCTACAATGCTCTTAAGAGCCTGGGAGCCAAGAGCCTGGGAGACAGCTCCAGTTCCCCACCACTGCACAGCACCCAGGAGCCCAAGCACAAGGGTTCCATGCTTCATTCACCTGGGGCACAGCAGTGCTGAACTGGGGGTAAACTGATCCCCCTGCACCGTGCTGAAACATGACACATAGATGTGTGTGTGTGTATATGTGCATATATATCATCTGACAGTGCCATTTCCTGGAAATGACATCGGAAGAGAGTACCAACAGGGAAATACGTATTTTTGTAGCTTAAAAAAGATATTATAAATGGTCGCAGGACTGTGCATTTGGTAGAAAATTAGTAAAGAACAAGCCATCATTTATCCCACCCTCTTGCTGCTTCTTACTGCTTTTCTTCATTTAAATTACTGCTCTAGCAGGTAAACTAATAGATAACACAAATACGTAAAAACCTAGAAGCACCCAAGCAATTGCTTCACATCTTCATTATTTTTCCTGGAAATAGTCCGTGCCTCAACAAAAATGTTATCCACATTCTCTCCCCCAACCCCCAAATTCAGCAACAACATTTTGTTCCTCGAACTAGACAGTGAAACCAAGTTTCAGGCAGCCCGGTGTATTCACTGCCGCTTGGTACTTTACCTTTCTCACTGGCACTTCTTGATCTCCGACGCTTAGGAAACACTAAACTGAACTGATCTCCTGCTCTAGTTCATAATTACCAATTCACAGTGCTTTCCAGCACTCCTTAGATGCCAGCCTGCTGCTTAGGAGTTACATACAATTGAAAAATGCTGAAATTTGTTAGCCAATGGAGATTTTTGCTAGTTTTTCCCCATTCTACTAGGCCACATTAAGCTGTGGTGTTACTGAAGAGCCAACTTGTATGCTTGGTGCTGCACAAAGCACAGGAGGCAGAGGGGCTGCTTTTAAAGGATTTCCAGTGTTGAAGGTTTATGATACATAAACAGCCCTTTCCAGGTTCAAAAAATCCTCTTTCCCCATTCAGCATCACCATTATCCCATCGGTTTCACTGCCTGCAGCAGCTCCCCAGCAGGCAGATACATCCTGCAGCTCTAAGGCCGATGGCTGTGCTCAGCCCTCACCTCTCAGCATGAACTCCTCACTGAAATGATCCTGCTCCAGCACAGGACAAATTCAAACAGCCACCATGTGCCACAGCTCAGTCCCAGCCCAACCTGCAGCCCAGGGAGGGGGCAAAGCTGCCTGTGTGGAGGCTAATGGTGCTGTTCCTGTCACCTTTGTGCCCAGAACACAGTCTTGGCTGTTGTTCGACACTCATGAAAAATTAAGCTGGGCAGTTAAAATTTCCCAGTCCAGGTTTTGGTATGAGGCCCTGTAGTGTATCTTGCTCTTGTGGCTTACCTATGGGACCCTGAGCAAAGGAAGTCCATGCTGGGAGCGAATGTAAAATATGGGACCGTGCAGGCTGCAAAGAAAGTCTTAACCAGAGGTGGTTATGTTAAGTGTTTCACCAGTGATCCTTCATTAAGTTTGTGCCCTAATTTCTCTTGCAAACAACTAGCAACACCCTCCCCCTCTGAAATGATCTTAAAGTCTTTCACTGAAACCAAAAAACCTCTTTTCCACAACCCCGATTTTATAGAAGGGGCAACTAAAGCAGAGAGATGAGAAGAGTTCACACTGGAAACAATATTCATGAACTACAGACAAGGAGTGCTGAATGTTCGAAAGCAGAATTAGATGCAAAACCCACTTTGTCTGATTGCTCACTAGCATAACCGAACTCAAACGCTTTCTGGTCCCCTTTTCAATATGATGAATGGATTTACAAATTGGTAAATCCCCATAATTTATTTTTGGTTCTAAAAACAAAACACAAAACTTTCCTTTTTAACAACCACAAGACACCTTATGGAAACATTTCTCTATTTCCCTGTTTGTCAAGGTTTGCCAAAATAGCAAGTTCCCACCAGCAGGTTAAGGCTGCGCACAAGTTCTCCAAACCATCACATGCGAAGAGAGGTCTCACACCACACTCCCAGCCCAAAATACTCCCCAGACTTCAGAGAAGTTCAGCTCCAGATCCACGTTTTGTATCTCAGGTTTATATCTAAACCAAATAAAAGGATTCTCTTGACTTCTTCCAAAGAATAGACTTTAAGACAGAAGACTCAAGGACCAATAAAAAAGATAATTTAACAGTATCTCTAGTGTGTCACCGATCATTTAAAGGGCCTGGAGGCTGCTGCATTCCCACTACAGTACAGCAGCTTTCCCACCCTGCTGGGTTTCAATTGACACCTTCTGTGTTGATCTTTTTTCCCAACTTAAGCCTGATGGTGTTTTTAAGCTTCCCCTCACAGATGATGCCCCCTGCTCGTGCCACCACTAAGTCCCAGCAGCACTGCCTTGGGTGGGACTAGGGCAAGGCATGGCACTGCTGGACCCCACAGGAGTGGGGCAACGGGTCTTCTCTTCCCTATCACCCATGGCACAAGGTTCAGGAGAAGGGAGAAACTTGGAATGGACTGTCACCCACTGCTGCCACACTTGGAGGTGAGCACAGGACAGGCACATCTACTCCTTAACAGCTACAACCCCTAGTAATTATTGCTCAGTTTGCTGCTCAAACACAACTGCTCTGGCCCCCCACTTCTGTTTTCAACTCAGAACACAATGGGTGTTATTAACAGGAAAGAGCAGTGGGGAGGAAACGGGTGGAAGACCACCACTTAAAATACAGTTACCTACTGCAAGTGAAATTAATAGTCAATGAAAAATAAACTTGTTCCAAAAGTTTTCCTTTGCAAATATCTATAGCATATCCTACCACCAGCATCTGTACTAAGCTTCCAAATGGCTAACTGCTAAATGAATGTATCTGCTAAAGGGATCATTTTTTTTGTGCACTCCAAGGTTATGTGTTTAGCAGGCTTCGATACTTCAATGAAAAATTGAGGTGGCAATGATTTGCAGACTAAATTAATGTTAAATACTTCAAAGAACTGGACAAACAAGTCAGCAGCAAAAATTTTATGGGTTCACTTCCTTCAAGGGAACTTAAAGAGCCAGCATTTTATTGCTGCGAATTCTAGTCACTCCTTTTACCCCTCAGCATCTGTTTGAAATATGTAGTAGACAATTGCTTTTTTGGCTCTGACTCAGGTGGTTGAAATACAGGACAAACAGACTACTGTATATAAGCTTTCCTCCAGCAATGAAAATTTTTATTAACTCTCTTGCATAGCAAACTCGGCTGCCTAGCTTCCAATCCCTATAGAATCATCAAGGAATGTGGCTAGTTATTAATTCCGGTGGTCAAGCACGGGGTGGATATGCTGGGACTTGTCTGCAGTACGTAACCTCACATTTCAAGAAAGAAGAGGGGAAAAAAAACTACATAGGGAAGGAAAAACATAAATGAGTTCTGTTTAGTTCATCATTCGTATGTGTAAAATTCCAAGCTAAATACTAGCTCTGTGCATAAATATGTCAGCCCTGTCAAACGCTCAGGCCAAAGAAAACATAGCCCATGGTGGAGGGGTTCGGAATTACCCTCAGAGCCATGAACTTGTCCCACCTTCTGTTGCCGTGGCTAATTCAGGAGTTTTCTCACATTGGGGCTTACTAAAAACAACCTGCAAACGCGGTCTAAAAATGACTCCTCACCCCACCCAGCTGAAGGGCCAGGGAAAGGAAAAGAACAAGGACAAAGGGATGTAAAGCAGAAAGGAAGGTCCTCAATCCCCTGGAGACTAAATTTCATCTAAAAGGATCCTGGCCACCTACGTTCATTGCTTCTGCACCCTCACCACCTTCACAGAGGTGACCGTTTTCACAAAGCTTTTCATCACTGTGATGCAAGGTTGTTTCCAGCATTTAACGCTGAGTAAAACACCCTCTTTAAGTTGTGGTTATGGGCTAATTTGAGCCAGCCTTTGGCTATTGTGGTGTATTACAGGTTGCTTTTAGCCTTCAGTTGCATTTCCAATGTCATAAATACCCAATAGCAGTGGTCAGCATTTAAAAACAAACACTTGCCATGTATTTTCACCTGGGTTGGAGCAATCCCAGGCACAGCTACAGGCTGGCAAAGAGGAGATGTAGAGCAGCCCTGCGGAGAAGGGCTTGGGGGTGTTGGTCGATAAGAAAATGAACAGGAGCCGGCTTCAGTGTGCACTCGCAGCCCAGAAAGCCAACTGTATCCTGGGCTGCATCAAAAGGAGCGTGACCAGCAAGTCAAAGGAGGTGATCCTGCCCCTCTACTCTGCTCTTGTGAGACCTCACCTGGAGTACTGTGTGCAGTTCTGGTGTCCTCAACATCAAAAGGACATGGAACTGTTGGAACAAGTCCAGAGGAGGGCCACGAGGATGATCAGGGGACTGGAGCTCCTCCCATATGAAGACAGGCTGAGGAAGTTGGGGCTGTTCAGCCTGGAGAAGAGAAGGCTGCGTGGAGACCTCATAGCAGCCTTCCAGTACCTGAAGGGGGCCTATAGGGATGCTGGGGAGGGACTCTTCACTAGGGAACTTAGTGATAGGACAAGGGGTAATGGGTTAAAACTTACACAGGGGAAGTTTAGATTGGATATAAGGAGGAAATTCTTTACTGTTAAGGGTGGTGAGGCACTGGAATGGGTTGCCCAAGGAAGTTGTGAATCCCTGGCGCTGTTCAAGGCCAGGCTGGACAGAGCCTTGGGTGACACGGTTTAGTGTGAGGTGTCCCTGCCCATGGCAGGGGGGTTGGAACCTGATGATCTTAAGGTCCTTTCCAACCCTAACTATTCTATGATTCTATGATTTTCTACACAAAACAATCCTAACTGTCTGAAATTCCACTGCTCTGCAGATAGCATCATTTTTGTATTTCAATGGATACCCATAGATTATAAAGCAGCTGGACTTTGCTTAAAGTTCCACTTGAGTTTTGCTATATTTTTTTGAGAAACAAGACAACAGTCCACAGATAGCTGTCTATTTGCTCAAGCTAATTTCTGCACCAACACACTTAATAGTCTGTTCCACCAACACCATAAATCAGAGAACGTGACTGCAACGCAGAGTGTGAAGAGCCATCAAGGGCTGCATATTGCACAGTCTTCTGTATCATTACATGTCCCATGATGCTGAATTGCTTTCTTGCTCATTTACTGACCATAACGCCCTACAGGTATATCTGACCTTCCATATCTTCTCCAGTTTCCCCAAGAGAAAGCATTCAGATGGCTGCTTCTCATCCCTTCACTACAACTGCAGTTGCTGCACAAGAAGAATGCGACTCTTCTCTCTCCCATTTCTTCTTGCCAGTAAAAAGCAGAGCTCCCTTTCCAGCTTTCAGCTCCTGCTCACTACTTCATCGGGAGCACAGGCTCTCCAGCACCTCGGTTCATCTGGCAAGCACTTGCTGTGCTGCTGAATGTCAGCTCACACAGGGAGCGCCTATTACCCATCCCCAGCCGCCACTCCAGCAGCTCCCTTGCAGACAGATATGATATTATATACACGATGTGTGGCTCTCCAAGATGGTGGCCAAGCAGCACTGACACCTGCCCTGAGGCTTGTTTCTGCACGGATGGCAAGTGCCCCAGCAGCTCCGAGCACACCAGGTACCTGCTGCCACTGTCACCCACCTGGGTAGCCCTGGCCATGAGCCACAGAACTGTGCCCTGTGTCTCTGGGCATCTCATCAGAAAGCACTGTAGATGTGCAGCCTCACAGATAACATGACTGCTGTAACTCAACCATGTCCAATTCATTGCTAGAAAGGAATTGTTCTAAGCTGGAGTCCAGTGGAACAAGAAAGGTCAGGCCCTGTAACCCTTAGGAGACAACCTCAAACCCTCTCTCCAAGTGAAGCTGGCAATGAACACACTCCGGCAGGAAACCGATTCTGGTGCACAGCCACAACACACTTTTCCATGCCGACTGAGTCATACTGACTCCAAAAGAAAGAGCAACCTCTCTATGAAAAGGTAGATTATCCCGAGAAAATCTTGGAAAATTAGGTACAAATCCATGTTGGAAAACTCCATTCATGTAATTCATCAAATTTTTCTTAATCATTTATCTAAAACAGGCAGTAAATTGCACCAGTAACGTAAGTCCTGTGAGGAGTGGCTGAGGGAACTGGGGTTGTTCAACCTGGAGAAAAGGAGGCTCTGGGGAGACCTTACTGGTCTCTATAGCTACCTGACAGGGCGCTGTAGAGAGGCGGGTGTCAGTCTCTTCTCCTAAGTAACAAGTGGTAGGACAAGAGGTAACAGCCTCAAGTTGTGCCAGGGGAGGTTTAGACTGGAAATTAGAAAAAACTTCTTCACCAAATGGGTTGTCAAGCATTGGAACAGGCTGCCCAGGGAAGTGGTGCAGTCACTATCCCTGCAGGTATTTAAAAGATGTGGCATTTAGGGACATGGTTTAGTAGTAGACTTGGACTCGATGCTAAAGGTCTTTTCCAACCTGTATAATTTCAAGATTCTACTCCAACTAAGTTCTGAAAGCTACACCCAGAGGACTGTAAACTCCATATGCCATTCAGTAACAAGCAGTCAACTTTTGTCACTATGTATGTAAGGAAAGAAGATGCAAAGCACCTTATCATACAATCTGCAACCTTCCCCAATATATGGAATAACAGAAAGTCCACAGACACACAACTGTAATTCAGAATATGGTACTTGGGTGTGATACAAATATTGAAACCACAGCCAGGTACAAACAGTCCTAGATGGCAGAAGAATCCATGAACTTTCCAAGTAAACAGGCAGCATTTGCTGCTTCAGCATTTCTGGTTTGTCAGTAGCATGGCCAGAGCATGCTCCACTGAGTGAGCAGGTCTTCAGCTCCCACAAAAGGGCTTCTGATCACTCCAACTGCCTGCACCTTCTGAGGGGTCTGAAGGAATCCTGCAGGGGTTTTACAGGAAGTTGTGCCAGTCTGTGTCTTAGGCACATGAAGCACTGAACAGAAGTGCCAGATTAAATGCTACACGTAATTCTTCTGATAAATTGTAAAAACAGGAAAAAAGAAAAGGCAAAACCACTGTAATAAACTGCTCCCTGGGACTGTCAAATCCTGCAGCCTTCAGCCTAAGGATTTGCTTCTGTACTGATGTTGCCTCACAGAGTTGCACAGCAGCTCCCTTTCATAGAGGTGATGCTCAGCCACCGAATCACAAAGGCTTTGCCCAGCAAAGACTCATTATGGCCTTAACACCTTCTGCTAGCAAAATAGCACTCTGAGAAGGAGACAGGGCAGGGAACCACATCTTGCTGCTGCTAAAGCCATGGTGAAGGTGCCCTGAGCAGGCATCTCCTCCTCACTCCACCATCTCATCTTGTTCAGGCAAACCACCACACAATACAGGAGCGGCAGGGAAGGAGAAACAACATGGTAGGCTGGAGATGGACCAACGAGTTTTGTCAGCAATACCTTCCATGCACACACACACACTTCTGAGGGGGAGCGCCTATCTTCAGAATTTCATCAAATTGGGTTCTGGCAGGTATTTTCTAGCCCCAAAGTACCCCTTGAGAAACACAGTGAAACTCTGAGAGACCTGCCTGCTTTGCTCATATTCCATTTTCTGGATAAAAGTGTGGCCTTTTAATTTAAATGTTGCCACCTGCCATCTTCAGCCTGTTTTGTTTGTCACCTCCACTCTTAATTCTCATTTAAGATTCAAGTTGAATCCCCAAAACGAAGCTGTATCTCCCAGTACGACATCGGGATGCTTGGCAGAACAGTTCTCTAAGTTGCAGAAGTAGCAAATCATCTCAGGGAGCTGCATAGTTTAATTACAGTTTATCTGATAAAATGCCACCTTCGTACAAGAGACCCCAAATAACATGCTTTCCCCGAGATATCCAGAGTCTGATTCATCTGTTTTACTCCTGCTTTATGCTGGCTTAGCACCACTGGCAACAGCAGCAGTGTTACACCGATGTGAAGCTGAAATAAATCCACAGAGAGAAAGACACACCGCAAACACACAGAAATTAATGTGCTTTTCACTGCTGTTCGCGTACAAACACACAGGGAGAGGGAAAAAAGAACCACAAAATTTTTCTTTTCTTCCCTGCTTTTCACAAGTTCCTGGCTATCATTCTGAAATGTAGATATTCCCATCATGCCTCGGTGTTTTTCAGCCCCATGATGCCCTCACTTTTGATTGTATAGATGAAGTTGAAGTGCACAGGGTATTTACTGATCCAGTTATCTTGTTCTGTGACAGGCAGAATCAATCAATCAAGGGGGCAGCTTTATGCTTACGTATTCCAGGCACATCTCCGCACTTCAGGATACGAGATCACAGTGTTATCCAGCCAAATTTGATCAACAAATGCAGTTCCCCTGTGCCACAGCAATCTCAGATGAAGATGTTATTATGTGGAACTGAGCAAAGTGATAAAGACAGTACGAAAAGGGAGGAAAAGTCCAGCTGGACCTTTCTGACAGCCTCTATATACTACAGCTGCAGCATCCCTTTTTCTGAGGATAATAAAAATAGCACATTCCCGAGTAGCTGCTGCAAAAATGCTTTCTGGCCACCCTGTATCTGTGAGTGCTTAATGAAAAGAAACATTATGCCATGGAGTTTACTAACATATTCTTAAATGCTGGACAACAGATTACAATCCTTGCCACTGTATTTATGGAGATTTTTATAACACAGGATCACATACTGTATTTTTCATCGTTCTGTTGTGATCAAGCATATCAAAGCCTGAAAGCCCCAAAATACATTTTAAAATCACAGCTGGCTTAAGCAACCTCTAAGTATTCTTTGCTTTTTTAAATCCCAGCTACAAAAAGATGCACATGAATGTGTAAATGTTTAAGTCTGTCTCAAGGAGCATTCACCACGCTTTTATTTTGCCAATAGCTTTTCACTCTGCTATTGCCCTACAGTTTTTTTTACATTATTTAATCCAAAATACCATCTTTTTGATTCCACCTTTCTTTGCATTTTAAATCTTTAATGGGAGCCTTTGGCAGTCCATGGACACAATTATTAGATATCTGCAGAGAGAAATTGAAAAATTAATCATACTTTCCATTTTATATTTCATTACTATACATAAAAATTATCTGGTCTTAAAGATGCATTCCGTGGTCTTTCCATATTCTCTCCCCAACACGGTAAATACTATGCAAGAATCCGTGTATCTTACATTCAGATCTCTCCAGCTAAACAGTTATATGGAGAATGCCGTGTTCTCTTTTCAAGTGCAGAATTTATTTCAGATCATTTTTCAATTAAAAGGCATCTGCTGGTACTTCTTCTGTTATGGACTGCCTAAAAAATGAGAGGAAAAAGTACCCCAGACTAATCATACTGCTGATATTGAAGTTGTTTATTACCCTTTTATGGGCTTGGGTACTTAAATTACAGTTTTTCACAACTGTATGCAAAATGTGTAACATAATCCTTATGCAGTTTATTATAGAAACTGATATATGCATTAATCTGACCTTTGTCTAAATAGACCCTTAACCACAGGAAAAAAAATCCAAAGGCATCTATCAGCATGTGAGCAGTATCAAAACTGCTAAATCTATTAACTTTGTTTTCCTTTCACTATTCTTAAACTGGAAAGCAAAATTCAACTGGAAAATTATGGCATTTGGGTTCCCTTGTCATCATGTAATAAGTATGAGAAATATATGTGCAATAGCCAAATGGCCAATAGACAAAACACCCACTCCAAGTGACGTACTGTTTTCCATACCACTCAGACAAAATCAAAACAACAGAGCTGTTGCAAACAAAAACAAAATAACATTTCCCATAAGCATTCCAGACAGAGAAAATTTACAGGAAAAGAAAGCTGGGAAAAGACCCAGAGCAAAGTGAGTGTTTGTACCTTCAGCCATAAAACCCACTTCTGCGGAGCTGGTAAACAACAGTTTAACATTAAAAACACATAAAGGCTCAGCATCTATTAATTGTCAAACTTTGGAGTTAAAGATTTACATCAGTGGAGAGGGCTGAGATGCCCGGCCGGGGCAGATGCAGCCAAGGACTATGCTTCATTCAGGAAAGAAGCAGGATCCAGCATGGGGAAAAGCACCAGAGATAAAGCAAGGAGGGGAAAGTAAACACTCAGGTTGATTGCTTCAGACAAGTGTGTTCTGCAGAGACTTGGCGGGGGGGGCGGGGGGAAGATCCAGCTTTTTTATGTTGTGGAAGTCCTTCCAAGTCCCTGTGCAGCCTGGCGGAATAACAACTTGAAAAAGTGAAGATGTCGCTTTTTTATAGCTGACTCATATTTATATAACTTTGTTAATGCATCTGCTCCCTGGAAGTTACACTATCTGTGTTTTGCTGCTGTACCTGCCCATAAATCCCGGCAGCGCGGCAAATATCAACAGCTGCATTTTCCTTTCCCAGCCCGTCAGCGTAGTGTCTCCATCACAGCAAATTCCTGTCAGCTGCACTCTCGCTAACACAATTCCTATGTTTTGCCTGGCAGTAAATGGACGCTCCTGCCCCAGCATCATCTGAACAACTCTGTTAACATTTGCCCCCGAGCGTCTCTCTCTTTGTCCAGTCCCTGTCTTCTAACAGATGTCATCCAAGTCTAATCAAGCATAAAATGGTCATAAATATTTCTTTCTGGTAGATTTCACATTCGCATTTCATGCAGGGACATGATATTTTTCTGCTACCTCCAGGGAGTACCTAATGCAAAAACCAGTTACTTACATTCAAGGCTCATGTTCCTTTAGTAAAATGCAGCACATGTTCTCAGTTCAAAGACATAAAAAGGCGCAAGACTTTATCTTCTTTTGTTTAACTGCACCCTTTTTTTTTCTTAATAACGTGTGCCACAGCTTCTATCTAAGTCTGACATTGTCCTTTGCTTAACAGGAAAACACAACCACATAAAGCTGAATTTTGACCCTAGCACTCTCAGGCACAAACATTTTTGAATTTCATACTCCCATATCTTAACTGTAGCACAAAAGAGAATTCTTATTTATCTCTTTTCTCAGCTATTTCCTTTCAGAACCTATTTAAAGACTTCACAGCATTAGAAAGGCACTTCTCTATTTTGGTCCATTTTATGCAAAACCTTGCAACCTGCCTCCTCGTATTTCCTCAAAACAGTTAAACGATTCTAGGGTACAACTCTGAGGTTCATGCCTATTTACCAGTTGATAATCATGAGATCCAAGCAATTTCCAGTACTTAAACTTTGAAACTATTCAAAATAATGAATTCTTCTTAATGTTCAGCCTCATCAGAAAAATGCTATTTACCTTTGCTAAACTGGGTAAATAATGTGTCAGACTGGAAAATAAAGCTAACCTTGGGTTATTCATAAAGCCCTATGTCTTCTTATTTTTTCCGTGTTACATTTGTCAAAGCAGAAACATGACATAGCTATTTAAAGCGAACCACACAACACTTAAGGATATAGATCACAACAGCGAAGCTGTTTTTCCTCCTCCTCCTCCACTGAGCCTAATATTTGATTACTGTTAGTCAAATCAAGCTCTCAGGCAAATAATCTCCATTTTTTAAGTTAATGAGATGTGGTCATGTCGACAACAGCTTGCAGAAACTTTTAATTCCAATTCCTGCAGGCTGTGCTGGCCTCTTTTACAGCAACCACTGTATGAATGAGTCAAATTTGCCAAAATGGCTTATGTAGACAAGTGCACACTTTAAAGAGGCACTAATTAAAAATACCCACTGGTATCATAATTTAAATACCATGAAAATAAACTGTAAAAGTAGCTCAGCTACAATCTTATGACTTTCCTTAGAGCTCGTTTACTTTAACTAGATGATGTTTTATTGCAGATGTATTCCTAGCTTAAAACAATTTTACGTCTTGGAGGAATTCAAGATTTTGATATAATTAAACAATTTATGTTAATATTTGTTTCACATAAGCTATTAAGCAAGGCCCCCAGAACAAGTGCTAATTGAGAAAGATGCAAAGAACTAGAGTGCTGAAGTAAGCAGCAAATTTATACTGTTGATTTACTGCTCTAGCTGCAACTTCCCCCCTCATTACAGCCCTCTTTCTCCCTCTCACTCTCTGCTATAAGGCTCCCAGCTGTACTGAATCCCATTAAAACATTTTCCTTGGATGCTATTATCTACTGCTTTCCTCAAAAAAGGAAGAAGAGGAAAAGGGAGAAAGAGAGGTGGCGCTTGGTATTATTCTCGATGCACTTCCCTGGCCACAACTTCTCCCAAATCCCTTTTGTCTTTCTGATTTTTTTTGGCGAGGAATGCGAGCAGCACAGCTGTAGTGTAACAAAAGCAGGCGTGAGACCAAAAATAAAGTACAAAAAAGTTGGTGCTGAGAGGGTTAAACCTATTTAAGGGGTTAAATATGCAATTACCACTGACTAAAACCAGAGAGACATATAGATAAATAGAAGAAATGAAGTCCCCAGGTTCCATTCAGAAGCCTTCATCACATTACTACCAGACAGAAAACTCTTTAAGTACCATTTTCAGATGTTAAATCATTGTTCGTGCAGCACATATTCTCGCTATTCCTGGGGGAACAATATCTGAAGACAGCGTGCTAACAAATGCAATCCAGTAAACAGGCATTTTTCCTCTTGTTGTTAGTACCTTTGTGTTCCAGCTCCCAGCTCTGTCATCCATGCCTTCTCTCTGCTTTGAAGTTAAAGTACTGAATGAGCGTTGTCATCTATTATCCAGAGTGTGCATGTAGATTATAAATAAGAAATAAAAGTGACTTTCAGTACACTGCTTTTGCATTAGCAAGTTGCCTTCTCTGTTACCTCCTCTGTCCTTCATACTTTGTTACCAACATTATATTAAAAACCTGACTTTAAGTGTTTCTTGTAGAATGCTATAAAATACATACACAGCAAAGACAAAAGTTTTATTGAAACAAACAAGTCCAGCAGTTTAACCAGGTTCATGAGTTCAGCTCCAATAGACTGTTTAACCCTTATCTGCAGATGTCCTTCAGGCCCCTGACACATTAATGGCAACCCCGGCTTCTCTTGCATGTGTGCTGCTGAAAACACAGAGCTATTAATTACACTGAAGTTTATTTACAGAAAGGCTCCTTTTCTACTATTGATCAATTATTTATTAATATTTTCCAGTGTAACAATCTCATCACATTTTCATTCTAAGGCCCTGAATAAACACTTTTCACATGAGGAACAGCACTGACCTATTTCAACTGCATCTGCTTGTACCCAGTCAGAAAACTCTTGTCCACGACTATAAAATGTCTGAGGCTTAGAAATGTTTCTGGCATTACTTCATTTGAAGGAAGAGATGAGCAAAGACAATCTGCACTTTCAGCGCCCAAACCCCTCAGTCTTCCCCCTGCCTTCAGCTGGCTTCACCAAGTGCTGCTTCAGGGCTTCAGAACTTGTGCAGCAGGGACAGGTTAATTTGAAAATTGAGATTACTGAGGTTCCTTGTCTTAATCCACACATTTGCCTAAATTATGGCATCTTAGGAAGCAAGCAGAAAGGTGTTTGGAGCCCTGAGGGGTGGTGGGCACCCAGACAAGTACACACCAGGGATGTGGATAGACGGCTTTATCCTGGCCCTGCTCCAGTGGGGAACCCCCTGGGCCACCCCCTGGTAGGGGCACAGTGGACCTGGGTCTCACAGAGCTACTTCCCAGATGTGCCTCTGCAAAACAACAGAGGTTCTGGGGAATCCGAGCAGAGCCCAACCTGGCTGAGCCCAAAGCAAGCACTGTGCGATGACCTGGAAGTCGCAGAAAGCCAGCCTGGGGAACAGTAAGCACAAGCCTGGGAACAACACACTTCTAAATAAATAAAACCAGATCTTTTACACTTAATACATTCCCCATCACTTAGAGGAACATCCATTTTAGAGGACCAAAAGCATCCTTATGCACCTGGCTTCCCCTGAATCCTATTTTCAGCTCAAAGTCTTGATTAACTCTTACATTAGACCTTTGCCGTTTCAAGACGAGGGGAACACAGAGACCTGAAGACCAAAGCTCCTCTGGAGAGGGAGTGGAAAAGACTGGATCGGATGTACAGAGCAGGGAGCAGCACTGTCAAGGCTGCTGCCTGAGAAACTTTGGTATTGGCCAAGATTTCCTGAAAATCAGGTCTGTCTGTGCAGCGCTCTGTGTCCCTCAGCTTTTACAACAGAAGGGAAATTCCTTGGCTCTTCTGACTGTCATCAGAATTTGTGGTACATCTGTGGCTGAGTACAGGCTGGCCAGGTAAGGAATCTGCAGGGCAGGCACAGAGGAGCTCTCCTTCCCTTCATCCCTCCAGGCATCCTGGATCTTTCTCCCTTTCATCCTTTTGGATAAACAATAATGATATAAGGAGGTTCAAGCACAGCCCAGTGATTTTCACTTAGACAGATGGGAGCCAGTCCTTTCATAAAATGCTTTTGGTAAATGATTCGAGTCCCTGTAAAGACCAGTGCAATCTAGTAATCATTCCCAAAGTTGTCTCCTACTGCCTGTCCATAACATCACAGAGAAAAAAATCAGATGGAGAAAAACGCAACAGAAGAAGAGGCACATTCTCCTTCCTTCCCTCTACCAGGATAAGATGGAAATGTGATTGTGCTGAACAAACTTTCATTAGCAGATAGCACATCTGCAGGCAGCTGAAACAGCCTGAAGAGCCCCATCCTCCATTCCCTTAGTTAAGGTAGCAGTGGATGGCACTACCTCTGGATGCACAAGGAGTATCAGCAACCCCACGTGAGTGTGAAGGGCAGGCTGCTGATCAGATGCTTAGAGCACACATCTAAGCAAATGCCAGCACAGAGGGTTCTGAGGTGTTCCCAACATATCCAAGTACTTTCTCCTGCACAGCCCTGCATTTCACTTTGTCCTGTATGTTTCTGGCCTTAAGGGATCTCAGTGGTACCACCAGCTAGTGGTCAGCCTTTCTGCTGAACCTGAATAGGGAGATTTCAAGGGGGTAAAGAGAAAATGTCATTCCTCTCCAAGAAAAGATGATCAATCCTTGAACTGGTAGCTGCTGTGTCATTAAGAAAAGCAGTGTCACCTTACAGGACAGCATGCCCAAGGCTGCCGGGAAGCCTCAGTGGCTTTGTTCAGACACCACAGTACGGTCTGCTGGATGCCTGTCACCCCTTGGGGGTCTGTCCCTGGCCACCATGCAGGAGAACATAAATGGGGTATTTTTGACTCTGATAGGGGCAAATCTTCTATCCACCTCCTATCCACAGGACTGAACAAACGAAGCCCCAGCCTGGCTCCCTTACTCAGCGAGTTTGTATCTCACCCAAGATCCTAACAAGTAAATACCCCCGGGTTTCACAAGTTCATTTAACAATAGCTGTATCTCCCCAGCACAAGAGGATCAGCTCCTAAAGACAAGATGAGAGAAGGTGAAAAGCTGGTCTTAGGAAACATGAAATCACGTACGAAAGGGATTCTTTGCTGTCAGAGCATAATATGTCAGCTTGTGATAAACCTGAATTGCTTCATATACCAAGGATCACTAGACATTAGCTGCTTTTATATGGCAATATGGTGCAGGGGTTTCAGACAGAATATTGTTTTATGTTGATCATGATAAAACTCTCTGTAGCTTTGATAAAGCCTGTATAGATAGCTTTTCATTCAAACTAATGAGTGATACTGGCTGTTGGATGCCGAGACACGCTCTTGATGCCTTCCAATGGTTCAACTTGTAACTAGGAATCAATTCAGCCTGGATAAGCAAGAGTGATACTCATCTAAAGGGTTTTGAATGATGATCCTGTTCCCTGTGTTTTCCCCTAGGTGCACCTGAAAAGGTACGGTGACAAAGGGAGCACCACATGTTGGCAAAGTGCAGCTCTTACCAGAGGGATCTCCTGCGTTCAGTCTGCTCTGAAGGAACAGTTGGCTCACAGTGTAATCAGCCATCAAACAGCTCAGACCCTATGGGCTATTCACTTAGCACACGCCTTTTGCTGCTCTGTTTTCCAACATCTGTTTCAATGCTTGTCATCTCCCTGCTTTAAACAAATGCGCTGCAGATGTCTTGTCTTGTGGACGACAGAGACTTGGCAAAGACGGGAACAGTGGCCTCCACATGACAGAGGCACAGCTATGGCAGTTATTATTGGGGGGTTCTGGAGGGACTCTGTGCATTAAACATGAAATAAGATTTTACGCTCACACCCCCACCCCCATATTCCCCTTCAGGCCTTCTGTTTTGTCCTTCAGATTTTAGAGACTGACGAAGGACAGGGATCAGGATGCAGGCTGAGATTCAGCCTACTCAGAAACATGTGGCCTCAATCTTCTCAAAAGATTTATCATTGACATATGCAATTAAACGGGAAGACACACCATTTGCTCATCTTTTACTCCAACGACAGTCTGATACAAGACCAGGCATGGAGGGACATAATGTGTGGTAAACATAGCTTCTCAGACCAGATTCAGGCCTAAAAATAATAGAAGAGAGACTTCCTTGGGCTAAGACTGTGCTTCTAGAAGAACCAGCATATGTAATGGGACACACAGGAAGAAATAGGACAGGCAAGGGGACTCCTTTCAAGGGTGTACAAATCCAGTCTGAGGTCGGAAAACCAGTTAACTGAGATTTGGCATTTTGCATTTTTTGCAAGCGCTACTTTTGCCCCTGTGAACGCATCTCACCTATAGCTGCTGTCTGAGGTTTGGCTGGGGTGAGTCATGTAGTTAATAAGATTCCCACAGTCTCACTTTTCATTAGCCTGGCTAATTGGCGCAATAGCTGTAAAGAGGCTGGAACAAGCCTGGTGCTAGAGCTGGCTGCTCTTCCCACTACTCTGCCCTCCCCAGTAAGGGCAACATGGGTATGCCTGTACCGATCTGAATGTCAACTGCAGATGACAAGTCAGATGGAGATGCTTAAATCAAAGGTAAAACATGTATCTGTTCATAGGTCTTTGAGCAGAGGAAAACCTGGGTCTGTATTTTGACCATTAAGACTTCCGATACTATCTCAAAAGAACATTTTCATAAGCAAGCTAAAAAAACATAATCTTAACAAAAGTACTGTATATTGGCTGTATGCATCCCTGGGTCACTCACAGAAAAGAAGGCAGTAAACTTGTGAGGAGGTCAGTCTTCTTTGAAGAGCAACACAGATGAAGGAACAGACAACCCAGAAAATCTGGGGATGGTACTACATTGGCAGTGAACGCAAAGATGCTGGAAGAGAAAGTGGAGAAACTGTCTGCAGAAATGGGGTGGCATTTATTAACTATAAGATGCTGCAATTCAGCTGGAATGCCCAAACTTTGAAAATACAGCAAGGAAGACAACCGATTATGTCGCACTTCTTCAGGGAAAAAGAAGATCACAAGTTGCGTATGAGTCAACAGGGTCAGGCTGTTGCAAAAATAACATTTACCACAGTCAGATGCATAAAAAAGGAGAAAGTTATACACTGGTAAATTCATTGTCTCCACTTGCTGCAGCAAGACTTCAACTGGAGGATCATGTCATAGAAGCGCTGCAATTCAAGATGAACAGAGACTGATTGGAGACAGTCCAGAGAACAGTGGCCAGAATGACCACAGCACTGGAAAACAGGATGTACAAGGACAGAGCTAAGACTGCTTAAGTTCTGAGAAGATGGAGGGTACAAACATGGGAACACCATTTATATATGAAAAAGGATGCTGCGAAGAGAAAGGAAACGATCTGCTCTCTGCTTGTAACAAACACAACGGGAGGGAAAAGATAGTACTGGAAGGATAAGAATTTTGACCAAGCATTGGGAAGAAGCTTCCTAATAGAGAGTTAAGTATCAGAAGACCCTGCCTGAGCAGAAATGAAATCTCCATCAGCAGACTGGCAAGACATGGATGAGGCAGCCTCAGGAGTGTCCAAGATAACACTCCACTGCTGCCTTTGGTCTGCATAGAAAGACTGGGGAAAAAAAGTTTGTTTTAGAGAAATCCACAAAGAAAAAGGCTTAAGACTAGAGCAGAGTTCACAGCAAACCCGGCTGTTGGTGTTCCACATGAGGCTGCTGTGCCCAGCCCATCAGCCAGCACCACAAAAGTTACTACCATGGGCTCTCTGTGACCTTGGAAGGATCCCCTAACGTGAACACGGCACGCGCTTCCCTGCCCCAGGCACATATTTTTGCTCACAGTTTATGAATCTCTGACATACAGTCCCTGTGACACACTTTGGGAGACTATATCTGTTCTTTATTAGGCCTAGCAACTGTCCTTGTAACCAATTAGGAAAAAAAGCAGGTGGTCAACAGAAACTCTGCAGAATAAAACCCCTCAGCAAAGCAAATACCATCTCTTTAGGAGCAAAAAGAAACAAATACTGCGAGCAGAGCTAATCACTGCTAAACCCTTATAATCCAGTCCTTGCCCGGGTTAGAGACTGGAACCAAGAGCAAAACACTTCAAAAAGCATTAACTGGAGGAATGGATGAATCATTTCTCAAGGAAAAGAAGGAACCAGAACTATTTTATACTCCAAATGCTCACCATGTTGTGAAAATGGGCTCAAACCTGCCCCATCAGACTGGACCAAGAGACAAGGGGTCCCATGCTGCCTGCTGGGATGGCTGCTCTGGGGACCAGGAGGAAGGCTCCCATCATAGGCTTCACCTTGGCAGTCATAAAGAGACTGACGAACACAAACCAGCCCGCTTTTAGCTCCTCTATAAAATATCTACAGTTACCAACATCCCCTGTACCTTGTTGAGTATTATACTCAATAATATTAATAGGCTCATATTTACTGTATCTTAAAAGCTAACAATCCCATTGCCAGCACTAATTAAAAAGACAAGGAGCTGAAAAGAAGCAGCGGATTATTTCTTCAATATGGATTCATGCCTAGATTTAATAAAACCTGCTTTACTGTTATAACCATACATTTGTTTCAAGAAGACTATAAAAGATAAGTCTGCTTTCTGTTGTTTATTGACTTGAAGGGGTTTTCTTTCAGATCTGTACTACGTAATACAGCTACGGGAAGGTGGGGAAGTAGACTGCTTTCCCTGAACAAAACAACACTTCTGCTACCTGAGTATCTGGGATGTGTCTGGAATGATGGCTGTGAAGAAACCTGCACACCTATTTCAAGAGAAGTCTGAACACATGAACAGACAATAAAAGGCAGGATCAAAGTTTACCTGTAACAAATCCTCCATGTGACCTTAGAAAAAGCATTGCACCTACAGCTACAGTGACTGCCACAGCCAGCTTTTCCATAGACTGTATGGTTTCTTCCAGCCGTGGAGCATCCCTGCCACAAAACCAGAGCTCCCATTCATGCACACTCAGCAGATCTGATGCCTTCACCCCCACCGACCCACTCTGCATGTAAACATCAAGCACAGTACACATTCCTGGTGGCAATTCTTCACTGCACCGCAGCACACAACCTACCAAATAAAAATACTGCACTTAACCTACATCTGAGGATAAAATTAATGATGACAGACAGAGCAGTGTCTTCAAATTAGCTCCTTAGTAAAAATGGCGTAGACTTTCCAACAAAATCCAGAACAGTGGCTTTCCATACACACGGGTCCATCCTTCCCTGAGATGGAAGAAGAGGACTGACAGTCTAGGAGCGGGTATGTAATGCAAAACAACAAAGTAAAGATAAATTACAGACACTCTCCCAGAACCAGAGAGAGCCTTCCCTATGCAAGCTCATTTTTAGATCAGGTTTCTCATTTAAGCAGGGGCCAGAAAAAGTCTGCTGGAGACTGCTGAGACTGGATTTTGAGGCTCTGAGTGCCATGAATGCTTTCCTATGCACAAGGAGAATTATAACCCATTTTATTTCTAATTTCTCCTGCAAGATGCTGGCCCCCATGACTTCATAACAAGTTCGATTTCTCCTTCCCCATGCCTGTCTGACCCTTCTCCTTCTGTGAATCACTTAATTACGTGGAAACAAAAATACAAATGATGGTGGCTTAAAAACACACATGTCCCAGCCTCATATGGTAGAGAGCAGCCAAAATCCCGAAAGCTGTGGGTCTGCTGCTGATTAAGGATGCCAGAAGGTACTAAGGAAGATCCACCCTCTACCTACACAGCCTTGTGAACAGTGAGGGACTCTACCCCTATTTTAGCACGTATCTCACTGATTACTGGAAAAAAAGAGAGAAAAGCAGGAGTGTCAGACAGCCAGTGGTCTTACAACATTTCACTACTATTGCAGTTCTTTCCTGGCAGAGGCTTTTTGGTATCAGTGATAATAACAAGGAAAATTTAAGGAAAACTCAATTTGAGCATGTTAACAGCAACCACATTCCTTTAGCTTGTGATCATTCTAATCCAAATAGACAGGATTTCCCCCTCCCCTCTCTCCTTTCCTGCACTTAATTTCCAGGTAGAGTTTGTTAAAGCCTGAAATCCCACCTGAACTTTGGCAAGTCTTTAAAAAAATAGAAAGAAACAGCAAAAAGACCCATACACAAATATTTGGCTAAGCAACCCATAGCAAATTGCGTAATGCCAGTTAAAAGTTGGGTTTCTTAAGTATCAGCCCCAGAGGTTTTATCAGAAAGAAAATCCCACTTACTTCAGATTCTGAAGGCGAATTGTGACCTCACTCTGCATCTCCAAATCTGAAACATTTGTGTTGTGCCCCTCAGTAGTGATTTAATAAGGTAAGAAGGCCCTAAACATGCATATAAGAACTAGTTCAGCCTTGAAGCTTGGTCAAAAGAGGTCACCCAAAATCAGAAATGTAATGGTCTATCAAGCAAAACCAACCCATCTCCAGGCATGCAGCTACCTCCTGCGCACCCGCATGCCCCACAATGGTTCTGTCCATAGCAATCCCAGTCCTCAGTCCTTACAGTCATTCAGTGCGAATGGGGATTAAGTCAGCATCCAGAACACAAGGAATTACATCCATTTCTTGTATCCTCCTTGGCCTGCCTGGGAACATGCACTTCAGTGAAGCCTGGGGGTGCAGGGGCAAACTGCACTGATGAGTTCTGCAACACGTTACCAGATAGATTAAATAGCCTAATTCTCTCCAGCCTTCACTTTACCAGCCTTACTTGCAGTGGCCTGGGAAAAAAAAGGGGGAGAAAAAAAATGAAAAAAAAAAAAAAAAAAGGGGGGGGGGGGGAGAAAAAGAAAAAAGAAAAGCCCTTAAAAGAAAAAGAAGAAATATGATTAAAAATAAATTGAAAAGCCCAACTTGTAATAAAGCTGGCACTTGCCCCAGGCTTCAGAAATGTCTGAGACATGACACTGACTATAGAGACACTCCACAGAAACAATATATAGCTTTTATAGGGGGGGAAAGAGGGATATTTGCACTATTTAAAACAGGTTGCAAGTACAGTTTCTGTTTTGAAAACGCAAGGAGCCGAGCTAACAAAACACAGAACGCAGCAACAAAACAAGCAACACTCATCCTCCGAAACTGTCATTATATAATGTCACTGTTTACACTGAGCCTCCAAAAAATACCTTCTGTTATTTTTTTTTAATTAATGGGGTGCTACACAGTTAAATAAACTCATAGGCAGGATTCATGACTTTTGCATTTCTCCTTCCTATCCCAACCCTTGTTTGCAACATTACTGTTATAAATTACAACAGTACTGTTGATATTCTTCTCACTTGCTGTGATACCCAATGGAGCTCCGCAGGAGAAAGAACATAACGCAGGAAACTGTGGCATTTGATTCTGCTCTCATTTAAATGTATTTAAGTCAGACAAAACTCCACTGAAATCAACGGCTACATCAGTGAAAACCACTGCAATTCCGCTGCTGCTCCTAAGGCACTGCCGAACAACCTCCCGACGTGCAGCACGTCTCCAAATGAAGTTAGGCTACTTCTAAAATATCAGCAATCCAGGCAACTTCTTATTAGCATGAAATTACTTAAGCCTTAATTCAGCAAGGTACTTAAGCACATTCTTTATTTTACAGGCATGAGACATACCAGAGACCTTTATAAGACTAGCCCTACACTTACATTTAGGCACATGCTTAATTAAGCATCTTGCAATGTTAAAAGCCACAGTGAGGAACAGTTCCACATGAATTAAAAGCTGCTTCACACCCTCCGAGGCACGTCACCATTTTAAGTTTGCTCTATCCCAGGTTTGGTTGTACCACTTATGAGATAACCCTTAAAGTATGAGATCAGAGGAGGAACAGACAATAATTTGAGTAACGTCAATCAGCTGAAATACACTTTTAATTTCTGTCTGATGCTTACTGAGCTTCTTTCACAGTGAATGCACGTGCAGGATAACAGCTTTAAAGCATTCCTTTGCAGACTTTCCCTAAACAGCACTCTTCAATGTGTAACCTTATTGCTTATGAGTAAGCATAAGCAAATACAGGGGGAGAGCGCACACCTACGAAAACAGCTGGGAACAAACATACCACTGCTGAATTTTCACATCAGATGCAAGGAGAAAAAACAAACCAGCAAACCTATTTCAGAAGCTGCATCTCTTCAAAGAGCCCACAGAAACCTAAACCATTACTGCAGGATCTTAATTTACCAAGAGAAGCAAAAGCAGCTACTGTAAAAATAAATAAATAAATAAATACAGAAATAGACATCCATAGCCTAAGAAGACTTCTGGATTTGGATGTGCACATAATCCAGGTGATTACATGTCTAATGACCCACCTTCTGCATGTACATGCTTGTATCTGCACACACAACTGCAGAGCTTTAGGTGCCAATGTCAAGGTGCTCTGAGGACTTGGATTTATGCTGTTATTTATCAAAGACCTTAGAAGCAAAATAAAACAAAAGCAGGGCGAAGTAAAAACAATAATCTCAGCAAGTGCAACAAAGTGGTAGTTTCCCCTTACCCTTCAACAGTTAGAGAAAATTTAAGGCTTGTTGATGTCAATAAGCAGTTACAACCAAGACATTAGTAATAGTGAGGATAGGGAATGCGGTGTGAATGTTCTCAGCATGGTTCATTGACAAGAGATCTAAAAATTGAATTATTAAGGGAAAAAAACATTGATTCTAAAATCCCGGCAAGGTAGCCAGCCTTTGTTAAAACTTATTTAATTTTTCCAGCGCTGCTTCATTCCCAAGCTCTCAGAGCCACAGCTTTTCCATTGAAAAGCGAAAGACATTTTACGCACAATTTTCCCTCTACTAGAAAGAGGTATATTGTGCCCTTCAGTGAACATAAAATTGATATTATCATCTCTTAGTTTATATCTCACTACTTAACCTTCAGATTAAAAGTTATTAGATTTGAATGACTAAAAAGACATCATGTCACCTTCCGTTCAATGTTGGGAGACGAGAGAACTTGGGGGACAAGTCTGAATGATAAAAACACACAGTTATCAGGAGCATAAAGTTGTTTTTCACCTTCTCTGATGGAACAGCCCCAGCTCTGCAAATGCACCATGGTGTAATCATCAATTATCAGTGTGCCTGCATGGAGTTTAATCTATACTTTTAAATGGCTCTTTCAATAGCAACAGCAGTTTAATAATTAGGCTTTGTGTCTCTTCGGACAGGATGACTCAACACGGACGCTCCCTCAAAGTCTAACAAACAAATTTGGTCTAACCCACTTGTGTCAATATGAAACAAAGACTTTATCTTGGCTCTAATTTAGCAGTTTTGTTCTAAAGAGATAAGTCCACATCATGATCAATGGGACCATAAAACTCCTGATGCAGTTTGCAACCTCTCCTCATGGGTTTCCAAAATAAGATGAAACCCACCAAACTATTAACAAAAAAGCCTGAAACAAAGGCATTACTTTAATTTACACTGGGATATATTAAGAATTCTTTCAAGTCAAACCTCCTTTTTGGTTTGCCCAACTAAAGCAGCCTCCCAATGACACAACAAATGCCCCATTTCTTGTACATTTTCCTCATCTTTGGACATAACCAACATGTGAAGAAAGCACCTATTCCCTCTGGAGTTCACCTCCCTCAGTCTAACACTTCACATCTCAGCAATTCTCAAAACAACTACTGCCAAAGGGCCCAACTGTGGCATCTTCACATGGATACCACAAACACCCCCAACTGCAGGCAGTGAGGCTGACTGTGAAGAAATCACTGACTTGAGCACAGACACCAAAACCTAATCTTAATTTCTTGGGTCTATCTAGACATTCTTTTTTCTTCCTACCCATGAACAAAACTGCATTATTCATTTGTATGCATTCCGTGGAACCAAAGTGTAAAAAGTCCAAACCAGGATGCAATGAAATATATATTTTGCCATCTTTTTTTTTTTTTTAAGGGAAAACCCCTTCTCACTCTGTGGACACACGGCAAAACCAGTATTTATCTACATTCTCCAGGAAGCTTGAAGTGACACTTCATAATTACAGTATAGCTCAGCTCAAAGGCAAAGGGAAGAAAATAAACTGCCCTACAATTCTTTATATAAACTTCCTCCTTGTTTCTCCATGTACCAGTTGCATTTGTATTGCTATTCCAGTTCATCATAAACAGTCACCTTGTAACCCTTTTTATCAAGCAATCTAGGCACTACCTAAAAGTACACTACAGTCCATCAGACAAGCTATAGGTTTACATTATACAAACATTCCGATTCTGCCTGCTCAGCGCAGGTTGTCAATAAATGCAAGCAATTGCAAAACAGCTATGTGGGTTTTTTTCTTAAGAGAACACTGATACGAGCCTGCCAGTTCTGCAAAATAAACTCTTTGCAATCTCTGCAGCTAATCTGTCAACAAATTACTATTAAAGTCATACCTCCTAAAAGTTCAAAAGCATTCGGGATTAGACAAAAGATTCGGAGTTTTATACTCATGGGGCAGTACTTGAAGTTACGGTATCAAAGTGAATCTTGCTATTGATGTGGAGAGGTTTGTATTTCTGCCACCACGCAACACAGCGTTTGGTGTCTTGCTGCTCTATATCAGAATTCAACTTTGTGTTCATTCTCTTTGTTCAGTTCACATTCTTGTTTCTTTGCTAATAATGTGAAGAACACTTTACTGAATAGTCCTGAGGATAAAAATAGAACACAATAAATAATATTTATTTTATGAGCTGGGGAAAAAAAAAAAAAAAAAAAAAGAAGAGAAGGGAACTGGCTAGGACTGAAGCACCAAACCTTCTATTTGAGTAGAGATCAGAAACCACTGAAGCAACTAAAGCTGTGATCATGTACATTAATAGGCAGTTTGTCCCCATGAGTCTTTATTTATTACTCCTTGGTAGACAGGAGTCACCCCATCATTACGTACTTTCTGTCCAAGCTTCCCTCACCCAGCCTGACTTTCAGCTTGTGGGTCACCCCGACACCCATTCTGCACCTCCCAGATGTCTTCTATGACACTTCAGAGCCACAGATGATGCCAGACTCTGCCTGGTACCCCATTCCCTGTCCCTTGATTCTGCCTCTGTGGCTACCTCGGGACCAAGCTCCTGCACTCTGCTGTCTCGCCTCATGGCAAATGAGCACTTCTGATCTCTTTGGGAAATCCAGTGACCCAGGTAACTTTCATGCCTACTCCAGGTTTTACAAGCACGTCACCAAAATCCTGCCCATTCCAACTCATCCTGACAGTCATTCCCACGAGATGCCAAACAGCAGCACCTATGGAGTCAGCAGCAGTGGAAAGGCAACCTCTCTCACCTTCAGTTGGTGCCAAAGCACTGTGGGAAAGGCTTTTCTGTCCCTTTCAGTCTGATTCTGGGAATGATTCCTCCTACGTGTACCTCCATTTTTATCCAACTCTTCCACAGATGCACTGTCCCTGAAGAGTCGCTTGCACTGCTTTTGCTTTCATACATCACGATTACAAATACAAACATCAGCTGGAGCTATTTGGTTTTATTATGCATAGAAGAACTCATCCCCACATTTGCTACTCCCAGCTTAACACTATATTTTACAAGATCGCTAATGCTAAAATAATTTAGCATCACATCACTCTCTGTCTCCTTGCATGGCAGAATCACCCTAAGATGACATGGGAAACATAAAACTTGTCCTGCAAGTCCTCCCTGCACTTACTGCAAGAGTGCTCGCACTGTACACTGTTCCTTCAAACACAGGAACATCTGTGGTGCTCCATATTTTTCCATGGTAAAATATTTACAAGTTTGTAAACCCATTAAAACTTCCTAAAAAACCTGAAGCAGTCCTGTTTTCCTCACTCACACTAACAAAGCTATTAGGCCTTATAAATTCATAAATGTCACAAAAAAAGGTGAACCAGAATTCAGCACAGATGCTCTACAGATGCAATTGTACATCCAGGTTTTACCGCTCAGCCAGGCTCATCACAGGGATACACAACTAACGCCAACAGCAAAGCTCAAACTACCCATCGCTGCTTTCTTATTTTTCAGACAAAACAAGTGCCAGGTGGCAAAATGAAAAGATCTGAATGAAATGCTCTTACGAAATAGCTGTTTAATTCAGAACTCATTCATTTGTATTGAAGAAGCGTTTTGTAGAATGCATTCTGTTAAGTGACCTGAGAGCATATGTTGTATACGGAGAAACATCTAAACATTATGCTCCGTGTTGTATGTGTATCTGTAAACGCTTGCATTAGCTGTCTGAAAACAACGGGGTTTTCTTCTTTTCAGCATTTAAAATATTTTCCAAACACAAAGATTGATATTTTTATGCTAGCTCTGATTACCCTTTTGTTGTTACCAGGTCTTTTTTTTTTTTTGTTGCTGTTGTTTTAAATAACTGCTTCAAACTTTGCGACCAACTTGCTCTTTAAAAGATAAACTCCATGGAGAAGTTAGTCATCAAAACCAATTAACAGCAGAATTTAAACACAGAACATAAAGGTCTTTTAAGAACTTGGAGAAAAGCAAGCTCCCCGACCACGTTTACTGCGGTGGCGGAGAATAAATAAACTAGAAGCTAAAATGTGAGCTGTGTGAAAGCAATGCCTCAGTCCTGCCGCCCAGCCCCGCACCCTGCTCCAGAGGGGCCAGCAGCATTTGTGCTTCTGCCGGGCACCCTTTGGGGGAGGACTCACCTAGGAATGAATGGGTGCCACTCCTTAATTGACCCAATGGGCGGCTGTTGAATGACACAACCCATTACATGCGAGATTAGGATGTTATCTAAGGCAGCGTGAGCTCTCCGGATGGCTACGGAGAAGCCTTGGCACAGGGTGCTCGCAGACAAGGTGGTAGGAGTGGAGGAGCAGAGGTTTGAGCAATTCTAGTCTACTCTGCACGTGTTTGTGTGAGCCCCCCCTCTCTGTTTCTCTCTGCACATCGGAAAATTCCATAGCACTCCTATGGAAAACACGGCGTAATTAACTCATTTTGATACGCAGCCTTTTTAAGACGAGACCTTTGTGTTGAACATATTTTACTGTTCCACTCCTCTTCTACTGTCCTATATTAATCAAAGCTGTAACCCCTGTTGTCTTTGCACTACGAATCAGAATGTGCCCCTGGCAAAGAATGAGGGAAAAGTCAACAGGAATTAAGTTTCAGTGCAACTGTTTACTCAACTGTGGCCTGCAGTTATTGAAATTTTATCCGTGGTTTTGTGTGACTACTGCAGTAATGAATTCAGCATGGCTGTGATTTTCTCACTGATGGTATTCTCACTTCAAGTAAAAACCTGTAGGATGAAAATGACTGAAACAACTAAAGTCTACGCATTTAGCATTATCCATTTCTCTGACTTGTTTAATTATGGCAGCTTTCTGCCTTAGGTTGGCAAACGGGGTCCCCTGCTCCTCTGCAAGCCTTGGGTTTGCTTTGTTTATGAGTGCAGGTTTTCCTTCCCTGCAACAACCTGCTAAAAAGATCACTGTACACTTAGGGGAGTCTTAACCAGCTGCCAATCGCTTATTTAAAAGGTTTTAAGAATGCTTATTGCATTACAGAAAGTGAGGGTTAGGCGTAAGTGTATCCACCATGGCTCTGCTGCAGCCTTTGTTCCCAAACACGTTCATGATACATGCCCAGCACTTTGGTGTAAAATTTCCTCGGAGGGTTTCAAAATTTTATCAGGGAGAAGAAAAAGACAAAACGCATTATGTGGGTAATTTACACTGGTGAAGCTGGTCACTTCAAAGAAAACGCACTAATTAAAATACAGAGGCAGAAGGCACAATTGGGTTCCAATTCTTCTGAACTGAGGAGCAGTGACACAGGATGTATTTATTTATTTACCCTGATGTTTTCTGCACCAGATACCTCCCTCTGCAGCCTTTCTTACTAACAGAAAACATTCTGTTGATAGGGGTTGCTAGGTTATATTAAAATTTGTTGCAAAAACAAAACTTAATGTTAGTGTACGTTCCACCCAGCGACATCTTTTGGAAACCAGTTATTTGTATACCCAGTTCACCCCATCACTGCCACCAGACACAACACATTCAGGCAATGGAAGCCAGCCCTGATCTTTGGGTATTTCCAGGGAATTATTAAAAAGGAGCCCCGGAAGAAAAGTCCAGCATTTCCCTTTACATTAACAATTGCAATCCCCTACTGACAAAAATGTACAGAATGTCATCGGCAAGTCCTGAAAGCATCCTCTGCCTGGCAAATACAAAGGGCTTGGGAGGGGGGATTAAACGCTTCATGCTTTTTCTGCAAGTAGGAAACTTGTAATATGTCTTACAGTACCTGCTGTTGCTGAAGATGTGCTAAATCTGCAGCCCCAATTTCAACTGAAGGTGTCTCGCCGTTTGATCTCACTTCCCGCAGGCTGCACTCTAGTAAATGGTTGCCACCGCTCGCTCCATTCTGAATGGCTGAACCGTTACTTTTTGTCTCAGTCCCAGATTCTTGCATCATGACTCAAAAACCTGAAATAATTTAAGGGAGGGGAGGGAGGGGGAAAGAAAAAAAAAGCAGCTGTTAAAACAGTTGCTGTATATAAGGAGACATGCCCTGGTTTAAATCCTGCCAAAACTGTAAACATTTGTCATTTCCCTTCATGCGATTTATCTTTCATTAATGGTTCATGCTACTAGTTTATGTTTATTTATCTGTTGGTACAGCTATAATTTTAGTAAGTTAGTTCTGTTCTAAATATAGTGGTATTTGCTCAACATCTTTTTTCCCTTAAGAGAAAAAGAAATATTTTTGAACCAACACACAGAATCCATAATTAAATTTCTCTAGTTACATCTGGATGCTTTCCTTTGAAACGCACGAGTCATGGACAATATCACAAACTTGATACACACTAGGTAGGGGCAGGTAGGTGAAGGACAGCACTCGTATTTCAGTTCCCATTCACACCGTGATATTGCCAAGTTAACACCTTTCATTACTCTGAAGCGATTCAGAGCTAGTCTGGGATGTGCTGGACACTGTGAGGTTTCATTTAAGGCAAACTGCTTCAATGGCTCACGGAATTAGTCTTTCTGTCAAATTTCTTGGCTACAGATTTGGTCTGGCTTTGGATACACTATGGCATTACAGCAAAGATCCTCTGATGTTACTTGGCTAAACATCAGCTCAGTAGCCACAGCTACTCCCAGCCAGCCCTCTCACACTCTTGGTGGAGGTCTATTTCTGAGTGCTTCACAACAATGCATTCATCCACTGCATCAGTGGGCCCCAGGCCGCACAACAAGGATGAGGAACTCCCAGAGCTCCTGGGATTCATGTCTTTAGAAACTAATTGTCAGCATTTATGCAGAAGACTCCCCAAACAAAGCACATAAGCTAGTTTTCAGCTGCAAACTGCTACCTTTGAGATCTTTTCATGAGTTGTTTTAAAGGTGTTTCAACCTGCAAAGCCCCAAGTTCCAGGATTTATATGTTATTAACATGCTCTGCTTCCGCCAGCCCATCCTTCCCTCCCTTTGTGCTCCTTCTCTCACCCTTACCTGGCAGAAAACGGGGCATGGAAAGCCAAGCTGCATGCTCCAAGCCCACTGCCTACTCCACGCTAACTCACCACGTGCTCATGTGAGCCAAATGCCTATGTGCAGGCAGCTCACCTGCAAAGTAAGGTGTTTTGTATTTAAGGAAGAAGCTCTTGGAATTCAGTAACTAAGTCAAATCAAAAGAGAGAAGAAAAATCCCTTCACTTACAACCTATAAAGGAAAAGGCAAGAGAAAGCAGTGCATTTCAATGGGAAACAACAGGAAAAACCCTCTTCCCAGGAACTCTACACATGAGTAATTCTGAGCCCCTGGTCACTGAAGATGTGGTACCAGCTGGAGACAGCCATTCCTGCTTCCAGCACCAGCTGCCCAGCATCTGCTGGCCTGAGGTGACATTCAGGATCACACTCCACATGTAGAGTTTTGGGCTCCAGCCCAACGCACCAGTACCAGACCTCTCACTCACTTGGTAGCTCCAGACATTCATAATGATGATCCATATGGTTGATAATCAAGATGTCATGACTGAGAAGCAGCTGAGTAACAAGGGCTGTGCCACCACCCCACTCCAGCACTAGCATTCCTTGCCGATTCCCATCCAAGCTGGGGAACCACTCATTAGCCAGACCCTGCCCCAATCGTGACGGGATCTATTCACACTGATGGCTGCCCAAGCACAGGGATGGTGCTAGGACAGACTCAAATGTTCTGATTACATTTAAATAAATTTCAGCTGGTCTATGGAAACTTCTTTCAATCTGTTTTGTGCAATCTTTGAATTATGCAAGGGGACAAAAGGGCTTGGGGGCTCATTATAAAGTTTCTGTCAGCTCCCTTGTAAAAGCTCCAGAGATCTAAACAAACCTACAGCTTTCCCAATGCCACTAGCAAATGCTTTTGGGTTTTAACAAGATCCTGCTCTGACACAGGCTGAGCATGGTGTATTTCATTTTTGGTACTATAAGGAAAGCCTACAAGCATGACAACTTCTAAAGAAGTGTTTATATCTAACAAGCAAGGCTGGATTACACACCAGGCAGCAACTGCGTGGCACAGGTTGTTTCAGAAGGGATATGAGTGAGATTCTTCAGACAGCTCACAAGTTAGTCAAAGGTATACCATGTAATTTTTATACACTCCTAAGGTGGACACACCCTTTTAAACCAGAGATGAATCCGAAAGAAATAATGGATGTAATTGTGTTCTGCTTCCATCAAAATTTGGGGCCAAGCCTCAGCTGGAGAAAATGAAGCATTGCATTAGTTTACCTCAGAAGAAGACCTGTACAAGAACGACCACCATGAAAGACTGTGTTAGCAGGTTAAACCCAGAGACTCATGTCTTTGCTGTGATGAATGATGGCAAATGATGGCTGGCCCATCACCACCACCCAAACAACACCTGATGGAGGAAGGACATACTAAAGAACCGGTGGAAGGTGCTCCAGCAGACACTGCAGTGGAAAGAGATGCTAAAACCAATGTGCCACAAAAGTAAAGAAGTACGTTTCATTCTCCAACGCCCCTCAGCAAATTGACTGGAAGCAAGAACCTGGATAAACTACTAAGGAGGGTCAGAGAAAGCACCAACCAAAGCTCCGAGATGCCCCTGACAAAGACAAGAAGAATGTGCACCACTGAGGAGGAGATCTATCACTGCCTGATCACAATTTGTTGGCTTGCCCTTCTGAGCAAAATATCTCCAGGACACAGAAAATAATTCACAACCAAACTGGCCAAGAAGTTATTTATTGTCTCTAGGATTGCAAAATGCTCCTGGAAAGAAACAATAGTAGAAATTGCTACTATTTTTCCAACCTATAGGACTGAGGAAAAGATGGATTATTTATAGTATTTGGTCACAAAAAGAACACAGTTCTTGAGAATCTTTTCCATTACAAACTTCATGCTCTATTTTACCTTTCAAAGTAAAGGTAAAATAATAGTAAATCATAGTTAAAGTAACAATACCATAGTAAATAAAATCCAGCCAAGTACCTCTTGAGCTGTCCCAGCCCCTCCACTGGCTGTGCCACCCTACACAGCCTATTCGCAGCAGCCATCAAGGAAATGAAGCTGGAAATGGGAGTTTGCAAAAGGAATGTAAAAAAAAAAAAACAAAAAAAAAAAATTCTGTTTGGACTTTCAAAAAAAGTATTTTTAAAGCGGAAGTGAACATCTTTGAGCAAATTTTGCTTTAAAAACACCCATTCACAGGGAGTCGACTTCAGTGTAACTCCGACTGGACAACAACACAAACCAAATCCACTTTGATAAAACACCTCCAACAGAAAACAGGGTTTTCAAGGCAGGAAAGATAAAAGTGTTTATTTCTTCACTGTAGTCAAATGCGAGTTGACATAAATAATCACAGTTTGGTTTGATCATTAAGCGTCATGTCATGAAAATCAACCTGTGAGAGCTTTCTGCAAGAATGATTATTATTTGTCTTTTTGAGCACACCTAAATGAGCTGAGGTGATGGTACACCGAGGATGGCTGAGATAATTGTCTCTCCTCAGCACAGAGGAGCAGGCCTTACAGAAGCCCATTAGCGAAGTCTGTCATTCAAAATCGTGACAGAAAAAAGCAAAGCAAGGTTGGCTTTATGCAACGTGATTAGGTTCTGTGGGAATGGAACTGAAGCTTCAGGTCTAGTATCACAATCTGTGATTCTGGTCTGAATACGACCCCAAATAACCAAGAGTGCTGAAGAAGCTGTTATGCATAATGATTTGCTATAGGAAATACAGTACTCCACAAGCGCTTCTGTGACATGCAAGAGACCACGTTCTGACTTAAGAAATTTAATGTGAAAAAAGCACATCCATTGCTGCTTTGTGGAACAAAGCAGAATCACTCTGCTATCAATTCTGCAAAGGGAAATGTATTTTTTACAGCTTAGAATAGGTGGGCTCTTACCAGTGTAACATCTTTTTAACAAAACAATCTGTGATATTTCATGTTAGGAGGGATACAGAATGACTTGAGATTATTAGAGGTGACACAAAATGTTTTTCCCATGAAGGGACCAAAGCTAAGCTGCCATATGAGTAACTTCTAAATTTTTCTCTTGAAATCAAGGAGCACATACTGAAAGAACTGTTCTTTTATGACTTAATGTCAGCTTGATTTAAAAATCTCACACTGGTGATCCATTTCTCAAGATTCCCATCTTAACCTGCTGAAAACCTATTCCAGCTTTGATGCATAGTCAAATATAAAGCCAAAGCTGTACAGTTTGATCCATCTCCTTGGTGAATATGTTATGTTCGAAGTAATGGAGTAAAAATTCAGTGGAGTGGAATCAAAGCAAGGCACTCTGTCAACAGGAGGACAACAGCTCATCACCTTCCAGATGACTTGGGCAGACTCAGGGGACAGCTAATTTCTTCAGGTCATGGTCAAAACTGAAAATACACAGGACAAATGTGAACTTTGGCGGAATCAAAATGATCTGAGGACTTCAGTGTCAGTGTTTTTAACTAGAAAGATGGAACCTGAAGGAATCCTAATTTTAAAAAGGTTCTGTGCTAATCCATTAAAAACAAAAGAAGTCCGTATCATCACCAAGCCAAGACGCTGCAGAACACGTCCCTCGGCTCCAGTGGACTATTTAGATGAGCAAGGTTAAGCATGGAGATTAGTAGGCAGGAGGTGGGTGCCGAAGTGTGCGATTTCTGCAATTCCTTTACTAGTACAGTTTCTAAAGACTAAGCAGCATTGTTTAATGTCAGCATGAGGGAGGATTTACTGGCTGAAGCACCCGTCAGAATGAGGACCCACTAAAAGTCTGAAAGAATAAGGGACTAATACTCAGATGTATTTAGATGCCTCACCATTCACGAAGGCATCCGGCAGACATTTTTAAGACTCCTGAATAAGCACCAATCTACATCTTTAAGCATCTCATCACCTTTAAAAAACTATCCCCAGGGTCTTCTGGGCCTTAAAATGTCTGTTTTAACACGCTTCCAGACTCAGCCTGGACTACGGATTCAGAATGCAGCCTGCGTGTTTCAAAGTTACTTCCAAGGCTGACGATTTAATTTTGGCTATTAGTACTTGGAGGTGTTTACAAATATATACGCACATAAAGATCATTCAACATTTCTCTCCCCTGGGATCAGTGCTAGAACAAGAACGTCATAAAACAAACCTTCTTTGTGAAATCTGTGAAAGATTTTAAGCTAACAAAAAGTTCAGTCTTTATTCCAGGGCAGTTAATTAAGGTTGACCAAGTCAGGCAGAAGTAAATTAACTTGGCTGATCAATTATTTATATGAAGTAGAATAAATGCCCTTAAAGAACCTGGCCCAGCCATGAAAGGACATGTAAATTAAACACAACACAGACTTATAAAATAAACTACTACTTCTATAGGTACAAGAGTTAATGGTAAAATCAGTTTTAAGTGATCAGATCACAAGAACCAGTCTTAAATTCTCTAGCAGGCATACTATCCACACGTGCACAGTTTGCGAGTAAACATTTCACCTATTTGGTGCAAGCAGTTCCCCAAAGCAAGCTCAGAACTAACTAACTTTAGAGCACTTCTCTGTATAATTATATATATAAAAAAGTCCCCAAACAAATAATGTTTGGAAGCATTCCATGACAGCACAACGCTGCAAAGAGGACTGTACCTCTTGAAAACTGAACGTGCTCCAGAGCCAGGCAATACACAAATCACAAGCAAAGCTGCTTCTTACCCTCGGCACAGGTACAAAAGCAGCCTGGTGCTCCTAGCGCCCCCGTTATCAGCACCAAGGACCACGATGACTTTCCCAGACCACTGCCTGACTCACACGTAGTGTCTTTTAGTCTCGGTATCTCTGGAGCAAGTGCCCTGCCAGGGAAAGCTCCTCAGGCTCCACATCCCACCACCACCGCTTCTGAATTTTTCCAGGAACATGTTTTGATGGTCCCCAGACACTGCTGAAACACGCATCTCCTCCAGCTGACCCCCTGTCCCTAGGTCGGTGAGGTGGCCAGCAGCAACATCCCACCATCCATGAGTTCAGTACAAGAAAACAGGATTCACTAGTGGAAATTAAAAGCCTTGAGTAAGGTAAGGCTTTGATCTACCGCGAGGGAAGGCGTACAGATGTTCAGCTGCTCATTTACTAAATTACACCATGTCACAATTAACTGTGAATCAGCCAGCTTCACATGAGCAGCTCGAGGGCTGCCACCACGCTAAGTACAGAAATAACGCCGGGGAGGGGAATCCAAACTAGCCAGGTGGACCAGATGACTTCTCTCTGCCTGTGTTTGTGGTTAGTACAACTATTAGAAAGAGCCATCCCAACATATGGCATGATTTAACTAAATCAGATCATGCTGAACTCACCAGCCTTTCTCAACTTACAAACCCCTCCGCTCTCGTCATTGCAGATGGGTGAACACCCGTCATGCTTTTAGAGTTTTCAGTAGCCGTCATTTATCCTGCTGACAGCGTGTATTTTAGGTATAATTATGTACTAACTAACTATAGATCAACTGTCAGTACATTAGGGTACTTTTTGGATAAAACTTCATGCTTAGCCCTTTGAAGGCCATTCGCCTACACACTACTGGTGGTTGCTGAATAGTGCAGGAGTAAGAGAAAGGAGAAGGGGTTTCAAAGCACAATTAAGTATCGTCTTTAAGAATCAGCCAAAATAGTAAGGAACCCTCCACTGTCCTGAAAGGCGATGCTGAGTCACATCCGACAGCAGCTTTTGGAGGAGGAGAGGCAAACCTGGAGCAAGGCAAGGGAGGAACATGCACTGGATGTGCAGAAAGAGGAAACAAAGAGACAGCGACGAGGTGAAATCCTTTGATATTTCCTCAGCTTAAAGAGGTAATTCAGTGCATTAAAATGGATCCTTGAAATTTCAAAGGATGAAACTCGCACAACAAAGATTGTCGAGAGTGCTATTTTCTAGGATTAGAACAAAAATGTATTGGGATTTGCTATATGATCTTACATCGCTGAGCAAGACTGTGTACTTGCTGTTATGCAAGCACCATCTTCCAATAGTGAATTTTCATAATTATAACAGAAAGGCGTAAATTTTCTAATGCATGGCAGTTCAAAAAGTAATCAAGAGAATGAGCCTGAGGGCTATTTTAATGTATGCAAAGCTAGTGACCCACAGTAAATGGGAGGTAGGCTTCAATGAATGCAAAGTAATGCACACATACTAAAGACCTGGTCTGATGAAGGACGGCTAAAATTAACACCCAATTAATTTCCGAATTGACAAACAAATGAAACCCATAAATCTACTTTCTCATTAATTTTCTTGTGGTATAATTTAAAGCAGTAATATGAGGGCAAAAACTGAGCATTATCCATCATAAATATCAAAAAAGATAGCACTGTAACACCATAAATTATGCATATTACCTGTTGTTAAAAATGATTAATGTATTATCAACTTTATCGTGCACTGTATATGTCTAGACGTATCTAAAATCTGAAATTTCATTTACTGCTCAGGAAATAAAGGGTCCAGAGGAATGGGATTATCTGCATTGCATCCTTGCCTCTGCTTCCTGACGCAGGCACAGCCCTGGTGCTCTCATCTTGGCTGGACTCATCCCAAGCCTGGGGTCCGTGGAGGGGGAGCCCATTGCAGGGGATTGTTTCCCTCTCTCCCTAGAGAGAGGAACAGATCACGCTGCTCTTGGAGCATCCCCACAAGCCAGTCTGCAGCCCTGGTACCTGGCTCACACACGGCTGCTCCCCTTCCCTGCCCTCCCAGCCCCAGGGAACAGCTATCTTTGTGAAGCAGAGCTATGTTGAGGGGAGGGAGGTAAACAAGGAAGAAAGAAGAGGAAAACATGAAGCTGTAAATAAAGTCAGTGAATGACAGGTCAGGGCTTTCCAAAAGTGCTTGAGCACATCGCCTTGGTCAACAGGAGGAGGACGTGTTGCTTTACCTCCTCCCTGTGAGTCATGCCACTGACAGGCTCAACTTCCACCAACCCAAACGTCCACCAGGGTTTATGTCTACTTGCCACCCTCAAGTCTCCTGAATAGCAGCTTCACCTACTCCAGTCTAAATGTAGGATACCACAACTTTTCATTTATTTAACTGGACACAACACAATCTCTTTCACTGTTTGCCTGCACGGCTTACACTGTCTGGGTTTTCTTTCCAGCAGCAGCATGTATCATAGGGCCACAGGAACCTGAAATCATCTGGAGGCAGCTCAGTGAAAGGCTGACTGATGCTCTGCAGGAGCTGAAACTTAAGACAGCTGTGGTGAGAAGGGAAGGAGAGTCAGGAGCCTAATCCCTTTTGTGCCACACTGACTTATTGTGAAATCATGGTCAAACAACTTAACTTCTTAGAGAACCAGCCACTGCAGTTACCCCTAAGGAAATCCCTTCTGCTGAGGGTGTTGCCAACCACAAACAGTAAGAACAGAGAACAAGCAAAGCCATAACTGAAACAGACATTAAAAGGTTGTCGTATGCTCAGTTCAAGAGAGCAAGAGCTGGTCCCTATGGAAAGTTAGTGCACTAAAACATACCAAGCTGTCCAGATAACAAGTGTCACTCCTTTCCTTAGGTAAGACCCAAAGCGTCAGGCAGAAATGATGGACAACTCATTTTTTCCCAAATGAGGTTTTTGCATCCTCCCTTCATTTTACACATGTGCACAGAAATTACTCCCAGTCTCCCCTTGGATAAACAAACCCCCTTTGCAAAGCCAGCTCCATCTCAGTCTATGCCCCTCAGCTTGTCAGCTATTAAACCCCACATTGAGCACGAAGTTCATGCCATAGCTGCGTAAGAGCTCTAGAGCCAGGCCACTTCCAAGTGACTGGCAAATATGATGCAATCATTTACATACCATCAGCAGCAGAGTGAGGTTCCTTCCTCTCTCTTGGGGAGAGCTGTCTTTCAGCCATGAGCTTGACAGAAATCATCCTTACCAGGATCACTGTATATTTGGAAGGAAAGGAACGGCAAGCGGCAAAAAACCCCCACCTAAACCAAACAAGAAACCTCAATTCGCTGCACCACACAACTCTGCGACTGCTACCGTGTGGACACAAACACCATCCACACTAGAGGAACAACCTCTCCAGAAGGAAGGACACTGAAGTGCAGAGCTGCCTCGGTGCCGACCTGGTAGCTGTTGTCTCTCGGGACATACCCACCTGCTCATCCCAGCCCAGGCACAGCAGCAGCTTCATGCAGAACAGGAACAGAAACTGCAGAGCTACTCTCACAGCCCAGGACTCATTTGTTTGTATGCACACTGCTCTGAGCTTGCAACATAAACTCTTGCAGTCTGTCTCTCAGGAAAAGAGGCAACTATTCAACCAAATAAAAGGCCAAAGTTGCATTTAGTAAACATTAAATTCAGTAAATATGGTTAGTTTATGTCGAGAGCAGCAGCATTGCGACAATAAAGATGGTATCAAGCCTCGCAAGACCAAGTGCTGGCTGTAGATGAATTGACTCCCACCCTCCATGCATATCTCCATTAAAGCATTTCTAAACTCTCTACCAGCCTCCAGAAGTCAAAAACCACCTCAAAGCCAGGTGCAACTCTAATAGTTCTGCACAATACAATTTTCACTTCACTATTTTCACTTACTTTAAGGCAGAGAAGGTTTGATTCATCACAGCAACACAAGTCAATTAATGACCCACTTGTCCACTTACACACTTCAGGTACCTTCTGTGGCCCCCCAGCCCCAACACCCAAACCGAACAATCCGTTTGACCACTGGTGCAAGCTGGAGAATACAATACATCACATTTTTATGCATATTCTGTTGCTTGCTTTTCCAAGGGCTGAAAAGGACAAATAGTTAATTTTATCCTCCAAAAGCTTTTCATACATGTATATTCAAGATATTTTTTAACAGATTAATTCACATATAAAGAAACGGACACCACCTTCATCCAAAAAGAGCTAACATTTCTTTCTCAAGGTCACTCTAAGAGGGTTTACTCCCTTTGTACTCGAAGCCCTAACAATTTACTGTTAGTGCTAACAGGTCCTGCCTGGCATTTGAAATCCAAGCCCCATTCAGAAACAATAACAAACAATAATTTTGAGAAACAAAGACGGTGTGCGTTTTTCTTGCTCATTTTCAAAACAACCCAAAAGCAAGAACTACCAGGATGGTGCTCTCTAATTAGGACTCCCAGAAACCAAACAGCCAGCATACAGAAATTAGCAGATGCAAACACAGTTTTCCAGTTATAAAAAGCAGAAAAGCAGCTCTGTCACCTCACTCACAGGAGGAGGAGCGACAGAGCGCGTTTTTACATTTGGTATTTTCTCTCCATTCAAACGGCTGTGCTTCTAAAATAGATTTTCATCAGATCTCCTCAGAAATAAAAGCGAAAGCTTTGCCTTTTCCAACTCCATCGAGGGCACATACATCAATTAAAATTCAACGTGAGAAAAGAGAGAAACCAAACAGCCCCCGACCAAACGCTGACAAACAACGCAAGGCTGTTCGTTTAGGGTGATTACCTGGTTCATAGCCCTATATCTTTGTCCTAGACCTTCTAACTCCTTGTTTGCTCCATGCAGGATTTTCTAGCCATCAGCCGTCTACTGCTGTGCTAGTCGTCTTGCAGGAGTGCTCTCTCCCTTCTGAAAAAAGCAAACAACTGGATAGATATCATTACACTAAGGAAATCTCTTGGAAAAACCAAACAACTTGCTAATCTTTCTAGCCCCTTCACCCAAGTTAAAGATAAGCAAAGCAAACCAAAGTGAGTTTCAGCCACATTCCAGGGACAAGCTCCCCTTTTTCTCCTTTATCAAAATCCCAGCATTTAAAGGTTTTTTTCCAGACCTTGCAGGATAAACTGCTGCTCACACCCGCAAACAAAGCAATATTTGTTTAATAACTGATTGCTGCCATGGGTACAGTAAACAAGGGGCCCAGCATTTGTGTTTATGAACAAACACATCATCTTGCAAGAGCAATTTAACATTAACCAGGTGGAATAATCAACAGATTTCATAGGTGACACTCGGGGCAGGACTAATGTAAACAGAGCAGGGAGGAGAAAGGGGCCACTCTTAGGGAATCAAGGTTGAGGCAAATGCATTACAGAGTAAACAGCTGGGAAGAACTCAAGACAAACAAATAGTCATTCTTCTGACATTTTGAGAAGCAGAAAGGTTGTACGTTACATGCATCAGCTGCTGACCACCATGAAATCAAACCAGTTGGGGACCAGGCCTTCTTGTTTACACAGTGCCATGTTTGCTTATAAACAACAATTTGCTGTTACCAACCTCGCATTACTCATTGCATAAACGAGCAGATCAAGTGAAATCCTGTTAACTCTTCTGTGGATTGAGGGGTTTTTTCCTCCCCTTCAACAACAACAAACAAAAAGCCTTTGCAGTCTTGCTGTGCAACCTCAAGACAACAGGCAGCAGGGGAAAACACATAGCTGTGCATCTGTTCCGATAAAGGGTAAAGAAAGGAGCTGAAAACACTTGAAAGTGCTTTACAAAACAAGATTTACCGGCCAAACCACTGATGTAAAAGATCTGTCTGCATTTTTTAAGAACTTCAGCAACTGCAAGAGGTGGGATGCAAAATCTTAATCTCTTTCTTAGAACAAACAAGTAAAATGGTGGCTTCCTACATGCCCAGCAGGACCACGTACATGTCTCATTCTAGACACACACATCCATGCCCATGCCAGCTCGATGCACAAAGCTGAAGCTGCAAGGTATGGTTCAGCCCTCCTCCCCTTTCTCTCTTCCATCCTCAGCCCTTGTACTTCTGCCTCCCATCGCCATTCTCCAATCTCTGCGGATCTCCCCAGCATATTTTTGTTAACCCAAGGGAAGCAGCAGCTCCTCTGATGTTGTCTTCTCACAGCTGAAACCTCTGGTTCCCAACTGCTCCCACCCAATGTCCATCTCTTGGCCTCAAGGCAATGAGACAGTAGTCCTCAAGGTGCTCAAAATGCCAAGGTTCCCTGGGATTGCCACCTTCCAGAATGCCTTCCCTTTCCCATCTCTCATCTCTGCACCTCTCAAGAAGGTGCCCGTTGCAATGCTCCCCAAGGGAGGTTTCTGTGACTTCTCTACCCTGAACACGGATTTCGGGAAAGATCTAAAGTAAAGGGAGAGCAGATGGATGGTCCTATCGGCAGGGGTTAATCCAGGGCTCTCGGTTACATTCCTGCCCTGACACAATCCTTGCGTGTGACCTCCAGAAGTTTCTTCATCTCTCTTCTATGTAAAGTAAGCCCTTTAAGACATTTTACTACTTGGATGGGGGTAGAGGCTGCAGTTGTGGTCTATACCAGGGGTCCTTCTTCCTTCCCAGCTGCACCGTGGCCCTTACCTGGTTCACCGCTACCTTCTGACAAGCACCAGCACCACCACCACACACTGAGTAAAATCATGCCAGTTTTGAATATATGACACATCCAAGGTCACAGCTGGCCTTGGCACTGCCCTCCCCTCCTTTGCTAATTCATGTGCAAACAGCACAATGGCCAGAAGCCTCCCCCCTCATCATTTTTTCCACCAGTTTTACACTATTTGGTACTTTTTTTGTCCGCAGCGCAACCCCGGGCATCCAGGGCTGGCCCAGAACCTCCGTTTCCTTCCTCAGAAAATATTTAGCCTTTTGTTGTAGTTAAAAAAAAATAATAATAAAAAGCTTCAAACCCATGAAATCAGTGCAACCTCTGAGTAAGACAGGTATTTAAATAAACCCCAAATGCAGCATTGTTCAGGCAACCGCCTATTTCTTAATACATTGGCAGCATAATAGCAGGCAGGATGAAAGGTGCGACTCGAGGACGGGGTTGGCGGCCGCACACCAGGAAAACAGAAGTGCTGCCCCATTTCCTGTGCTTCAGCAGAGTATTTCTGATGTCTGGGGCTGCCGGGGAGTTAACTCTGAATTAATGATTACACACAATACCCTCCTTTCTCCCCTCCCTGCAGGACAGCGAGGGCCAGCCTCCCTGAATGACTGTGGGCAGGCAGGCACAGGTCACAGGGGATTTGGATATTTCACAGCAGCTTCAAAAATGTAGACACCGCAACCTGAAGGCTTCTGAAAACATCAAGCCCCACATAAAAGTCCTGATATTTCCTTACTTGAGACAACTGCTCTCACCTCAGCCGCCGCTGCCTGTTCTACGCTCCTTTTCCAGCACGTAAAATCACAGTTTATTCAGTACAAAGTAACTATGGCATGATAAAAACTATAAGCATATCATTCAAATGCTTTATTGGTCAAATAGATGGATGCTTTTATTAGTCCAACCTTTTTTGTAATGGAGTGCCACTGATGACCCAGTGTTAGCCTCATTCCCTGCTATTAATCACACTTCTAAGAGCTCATTTTGCTTTAAAATCTTAAGAAATTGCTATAATTTAAAGACATGGTGTCTACATAATGGGAAATGCTTCACAGATTGTATCATTCCATATAACACAGAATTTTTATGGCAATGCTGACCACGACACCAAGATATTACAAAACTTGAATAAAATATTTGATGGAGAAAATCTAAATGTAAACTTACTTTTGCATTTGTGGTTTGCCACATCCATAACGTTTTAATCGCAGCCTTTTGGGAGTTGCAGTTCTCAACTGCATGTGGCTTACATAGATTAACACTACAAAAATAGTCCCTGAACAAACATAAACAGAGCAAAACAAAATTAGATTAAAATTAAATAAAAGGATGGACCATGAATGAGAGGCTGCTCATGCTCTATTTTAACTATTTTAACACAAGGGATTTATCCTTTTGTCGACTATGTTATCTCTTTCTTTTCCGCACAGGGAAACAGATGTTTCTGCACAGATGATGTTTACTGTGAAAAACTTTTTATGACAAAGTGAAAGCATCTTACGAATTTACCTACACCAAGAATTAAATTAATATAATGATGGTCTTAACCCGTATTATTAAAATGTACTTTGCAAAATGTTTTGACAATGTTGACTGCTGCAGGAAGGAAAACACATTTAAGACAATTTCAGCCAAATGCAAAAGCAGAAGCCTTCTATTTTTTAAATGTAAAGTAAAAAGCATCTTTAAACACCTTCTTATGAAAGAAAATGCAGTGCAATTATGTTATATGGCACACACAAAAGCGTGTTCTTTTCCTCAGCTCTCTAACAAGATATTAGTATCTCCTGGCCTTAGGAATACTATGTATAAATCACATCATATTCAGAGTGTCTGAATTAATTATAATAGGAGCTGGAGAGAAATGTTAACTTCCCAGGTTGTTGCTAAGGATTAGCCCTTGTTTACAATTCCGTATTTATAGAACAAGAAAAATTTGTCAAATGAAGGGCAAAGAGGAAAGCAAGAACACAAATTTAGCTTTGATTTCAAAACAAATCAGATCTTGCATCCATTCCCTGAAAAGAAAACCACAGTTTTTAATGTGAAGATGCAAATGAGTCTCAGAATATAAAAATGTTTTATAATTCTGTGCATTCAACACTACTAGATGTTATTTAAAGAATTTATGTTAACATTTCTCATCCTCACACAGCAAGTCCAAAATGCTGCAAACAGCATTTAAAATGGATCTTGTCTCTATGGGGCACTGGGTAGCTGAGGAGCCTCAAGCAGAAGGTATAGAGCAACAGGCTTAATGCTGGCTCAGTGGAAGGCTGCACCTCCATCCAGAGGGCAAGTTATGAATCTCAAAACTGCTGGAAAAGCCATGTTGGCTTCCCCAAATGCAGTCAGCCTGTGATACGAACAAGACCCCTTTTAATAAAGGCACTTGGGAGCCCAAGAAGTCCACCATGCAAAACATGGTATTTCTGGAGAGCAGTGCAAGGATGCTCAAGGCTCAAAGTTGATGGGAAGAGTCACAGTGAGGAGAGTGCCAAAGCTTTGCAGGGATTTGCAGGTCTGGAGCACCTTGGCAGAACTGGCTGGGGAAGTTAATACTGCTCACTATTGTAAGGACAAAGAAAGCACTTCGGCCTCCAGCACTTTCATTTCTTTTCGCAAACAAACACACACCCACTACAATTAAGCTGCAAACCCATTTTCATTCGGACTCCTTGTTTTCACACATTTCAAGCCTTCTAAGACCTGCAGTCCCTCTCATGCTCCCATCAGTGTGTGACTGTGTGTGGAAAACTAGGCTAGGGCTCTTTAGTGGTTTCAGTTTATGAAGAAGCATATGGAAAAAAATGGGGTGGTTTTTTCCCATTAAAAAAAACCCAGAAGTAACCACCAAGTTCTGAGCAGGGTGACTTGCAAAAATGCTGAGTACCCACAACTGAGAGCATTCAACCCCCTCAAGAATCAAGTCCCTAACACAATAAGAAAAATGCACTTAGCTAAGCTTTTGTGGAAACAGATCCAGTCTCCTTGCCTTGCCCTGTCCAAGGGCTACAGCTATCACATTACAGCCAGGACAGCACGATGCAGAAGAGAAACCTATGTGCCTATGAACAGTGGTGCGTAAGTCAGCACACACACACACTCCTAAAGTACCCAACATACCGGTTTAGCATCAGACAGAACAGAATAAGTGCGACAGAAGAGGTGCTTTCTTCCCCAGTTTTATCTTGATGTTTTCTTTCCCAGGAACAGCTCCAGTCTGGGTCCAGAGCAAGGATCCCACCACATTTCTGTGCAGGAAATGCGCACGTACTGCACATGTTCCTCAACAGCCACATGCTCGGCAGTGACACACATGGATCCCAAGCACCCAAAAATACAGTTGGTCCTCACCACACTGGCCCAATAGAGGGGAAAAAAAAAGTGTGAATTTTTTCCACCTCAAAATTTCATCCTGTGCCTGAGAAAACTCCCTAAAAAAGCTCTGTCAAAACCGGTTTGTTTCTACTCACCAAAAAAAGCACATATGCCTACTTTTGAGTCAGGATGCAGGAAGCCAAGCTCTTAATCCCTCTTCTGCATTCACCCATGGCTGAAGAGCAACGCCATGCCAGCAGAGGTGGCTGGGAGAGGGAGAGGCAATAGCAGAGAGGAATGACTGGACACTGAACAAGCCTCTTCAGCTTGCCTCGGCTGACAACAGCAGGCAATCGTGAGCACTCTGTGGGTGCCCATACCTTTTCCATGCATGATGCCGGAGCAACAGAGAGCCTCACAGTAAACAGCACCATGGCTCCACAACCTGTCCACAGCAAGCTGGACTGGAAGGGTCCATCTCTGCCAAGCCTGGCAGAGGTTGCTCTTGTGCTCTCAGAAACGGCCTTCCTGGTGCTGAGTCCCCAGCAGCACACGAGGCCATCTACATACAGTGATGTGCGTTTAATATTCCAAAGCTGCACTGAGGACAGTGTTTGAACATCTCCAGCCACATGCAGGGGCACGGTCACACAGATGTGTTGGCTCCTGAACACTGGAGAGCTAAGACATGCGGCTTCCTGCTCCAAGAGCCTGTGAAAGACATGGATACACTGTATTTACAGTCAAGACAACACCATTCCATGTCAGGATAAGAGGGCAATCTGCACCCTAAACTGGATGGTACGATATCACAGTCACTGACTGTATGATCACTTCCTTTGGCTTAAAACTGCCTGCACAAGACAAAGGAGAACAAGGAGAGTAACAAAACATGCAGTGTATTTTCTTCTACACGGCAGCCACATATTTCAACTGCCTCAACTGAATTCTTAGAGTAAACACAGCTTTAAGAGAAAACAGCTAGAATAAAGAGCTTCTGGAAAGTTCCTACTGATTATGCATGCAAGAATTCTGCTACTGCTTCCTCCCATCATCTGAAAAATAAACCAAACACCCAACTTCCACAACTATCTACAGAAGTGCTGTTTTTCTGAAGCATGTTACAATACTATCTGAGGTCTGCAAGTTGTAATGAATGCATCTTGTTTTGTAAAATACACAGAGGAGCTCAATTAAATGAACAACTGTAAAGGAAATAGAGCTGATAAAGGAATTAATGCTCCGTGTGCCAGATCATAACATAACATCTAGGATAACAAAACCATGTCAAACATGCAATTGCTGAAGACTTAAAAAAAGAAATAAAGAAGTTAAACCCTAAAATATTTTAAGCATGTAAAATGAAAATGTGCAGGAGGTATTTTATATAATTCAGAGAGAGGGGAGCGCGGGCAGCAGCAAAGGGGTCTCCTGTAGCTGTTTGTTCAGCCTGGAGAAGAGACGGCTCTGGGTGAAACCTTGTGAGTCTTCCAATACCTAAAGGGGACAACAAAAAATCTGGAGAGGAACATTTTACAAGGACGTGTACTGACACAACAAGGAGTAATGGCTTTAAGCTGACAGAGGGGAGATTTAGACTGGATGTAAGGAAGAAATTCCTCACTATGAGGGTGGTGAGGCCCTGGCACAGGTTGCCTGGAGAAGCTGTGGCTGCCCCATCCCTGGCAGTGTTCAAGGCCAGGCTGGACGGGGCTTGAAGCAACCTAGTCTAATGGAAGGTGTCCTTGCCCCTGGAAGAGGATCGGAACCAGATGATCTTTAAGATCCCTCCAACTCAACCCACTCTGTGGTTCTATGACAAGATCTACTAAACACACAGAAAGACAGAACATTTTATAAACTACCACCTGCTCCGACAATCCGCTCCTTTCTCACTGCCCAACCTATCTATTTCCGAAGACCAAGCTAACCCCATTCCCCATCCACCACGACACAGCTGAAATGACTTCACCAGTCTTGAGTTTGCATCTCTTCCCTTTTTTTCCCCTTTCCTTGCCGTGTGCCTGTGCCTCTCGGGCTGCCCACACGCTGGAAGGGAGCCGCCAGCCCTGGAGCCTGCTCAGGCTGTCTGCACACAGACACCGGTGGGAGCACAGATTAGGGAGACGTTTAGGGTTCTGCAAAACCTCGCACATCGGCTTTTCTCCTTTCGCAGTTGGCGTGTGAACTTGTAACTCGGAAATTGCAAGTTCCCACCAATTTTTTTGGCAACTCGAACGTAATTTTTAGGAAAACATAGTATGCGGCTTTTGGCACACGGAGCTACGTGCTAAGGCTTTTCAGACAAAATATGCAAAGGTGATGGTCTCACAAGCCTTTAAGGGCTTGCTGGATGAAACACGGCTTTGGAAGACGAGAGTACAGAATTCTGACTCTAACAAGCAGTAATAAAAGTCTGTGTTCAGCAGCTCCACAGACACTTACTCACAAAATGGGCACAATATCTGCAT